>NW_028278894.1:0-300000 GCF_059751315.1 Micrasema longulum | reverse complement strand
TACTTAGACACTTACTTGTTATAAACGTAATCCGAAAGCATTGGTCCTTTAAGTTAACCACCCGTTCGGATTTTATAACTTGAGTTCTTATTTTGAAAATGTTGTTTGAATAGAAGAGTTTTTGTGAAGGTGTTGACAATATTTTTATTTGGTATGTCTGAGAAGTAGCTTGTTGTAAGAGTGAATAGATGCATGAAGGAAACCATGAACTAAAATATCGATGAATGTTTCTTCATTACATCTGCGATCTCACTATTTCCGTAACCGTTATAACCAAGTTTGACTGTATTATATCACCAGGTGTCAAACTGCCCCTCGGCCGAGTGGTGCGAGCGCGTCTGGCTCGTGCTGTGCCTGACGGCCGTGGCCTGGCAGCCCTCGCGCCAGCTGCACCGCTACTACGTGAGCTTCCTGCGCGGGCAGGCGGCGGCGGCGGTGGGGAGCGCGGGGGGCAGCCCCGGGGACGCGGACGGGCCCCCGCGCCGCGCCCAGCTCGCCCAGTGGTGTCTGGACAACTGCCGGCCGGCCGCCGCGCAGCCCAGGAAACACCCGCCCAGCACTGTGGAGATTGCGGTACTGGTTCTGTGGAATAACTTACGAAAAATATTTGTATTGTGAGAGAAATGCATGATGATAATCAAGGACAAAAACTATTTTCAAGAAAGTAGTTAAGGACTGGATTTTCCTTAGGAAACTCCTTGATGATTTTCCGAATGTTTGAGTTTATTGTTTACCATATTGATGTGCCGTATATATATATATATATATGTATTTAAAAAAAAAAAATTTTGATGTTTCTGATCCTATATTTGTGGTGATATACTCATGTGTCTGTGTCAACTAATTGCTTGTCCCATCTCAACACAGGACTTTTAGTCCCATGGAGTTGGGACTTATCTATGTAAATTAATAAATGAATGTACAGTAAAACTCCCTCTTTACATTTTTCCATGGAGCAACAAAAAAAGTGTAAAATTGATGAAATCTCCAAAGTGACAAAATGAAAAATGTATAAAAAAAATGGAATTAATGAAAATTAAATTAATGTTCTGACTATGGGTAAATGCTGTAGGTACTGCCAGAATTTTAATTCAACATTTTTTTATGTAAAACTGGGGTGATAAAAAATGTCAATTGGGGGGAATATTTAAATGAGAATGTATGGAGAAAAATGGGACCTGAACATTTCAGCATAAAAAGCGGGAAAATGTAAAATTGAGGAACGTAAAAACAATGTTTGTCTGTTATTATTTTTATTTCTTTTCCAAAAAAAAGTGGATTCTTATAAGCGGTGTCAAGGCACAAACTACAAATTCCTACTTTACTTACTCATATGGCAGTTATTTTTTTACACCAAAAATGGGTATGTGTGGGTTTTTCTTCAGTTGACAATGTGTCCATATTAGTAATTGCTAGGCAGTGCTTTGTATAGAAAGAACTAACGAGCACATTAATGCCATCTTGCAGTTTCTTAAATTGATAATAAGAAATGACGATGATGTCGCGTTCCAGGCTATGCGGCGTCTCGGCACCATCGTGTGCCGCTTCTTCTTCCTGGACGGGCGCACCAAGGCCATCGACGTGCACCCCACGGACACGGCGGCGGCAGCGGGTGCGCGCCTGGCGGACAAGCTGGGGCTGCGGCAGCGCGAGGGCTGGGCAGTCTTCCAGAGCCGCGGCGGGGCGGAGGACCACGTCAAGGGGCACCACTTCCTCTACGATGTGATCGCCAGCTGGGAAATGTGAGATATTTTTTAATATTTATATATATATCGACCGTGTTCGGGACAAAGGCTTTAAACCACAATTCTGGACAAAGGAGTTTCATTATTTCAAATGTCTTTAAGCCAATTGCGTAGGTCTTATACACATTCTGGTAAAACGATTTATGTTTATAGATGTTTGTAGTTCAAATCCTTTTACAATTAGTTTAAAACACATTTGAAGTAATTTAACTGCTTTTTCCAGCATTGTGGTTTGAAGCCTTTGGCCTGAACACGGTTTATATCTTTGTATGACCAAGCTGCAAAGCTGTTTTTATTTTTTTGATGAAGTTACAAAAGATGGTTTCTTCTAATATCTTAAAACGTATAAATCTTTACTTGTATCAAAAAATTTAGATCCTGTCTCGAGTTTTTTTTCTCTGATAGAATAAACATGCTTTGAAATTTCCCCCAGGAGTCAATCACTTGCGACACAGGGGGGTTTTCCTACTGTGGCTCGCGGGGGCAACAGTGGGGGCTCTGCAGAGAACAGATTTGTATTCAAGAGGAGGCTCTTTAGGGGCCCCCGTCAACTTTCACAAGACCCGGTGGAAGTGGCGCTGCTGTACGCACAGGCTGTACATAGTGTAGTCAAGGTATTGTGATTATTATAAAATTAACTAGTTTTTTATTTATTTAAAAATAACAAACTCTATAGTAAATGTTACATAGCTAAATATATAGGTATAGTGGGATTGAGAACTAAGCAACACATTAAATTACAAGGGTAAATTGATATGCTCCCACCCTGACCTATTTTGAAGTGGATGAAAAAAAGTTTTTGTACTGTGGAGGATCCGAACGCACCCAAACAAATACTGTCAGGTTGCCAACATTGAAATGTTCTTCTGTTGGCAACGCTGGTACGAACCTAGATTCAAACTGTACGACCAATTTCATGCACAAAATGTGACAACTTGTAGCATTCTTCACGCTTTGATTCTCTCGTCCACACGAGCCCCTGTTTCAGTGATATTTTACAGTAAATTCCTTCCGATCAATTTTGGCGTTCTAATGTGTAATTTTATAGAATAAATACCTTATACTTAATCCGTGTTTATCTTTCCAATCCCGAGTCATTTAATTAATCAGATCACACGCTAACCATCAACCATAGAGTACCTTATTTTTCGACGTAGTCCCTCTGGACTTGTGTGCATTTTTTCCAATGATGCTTCAACATTTCTAAAGCTTCCTGGTAGTACATTTTCTGACCACTACCAACCACTCATCTACACAACGCATGACCTCATTGTCGTCCAAAAATGATTTGAGTTATGGGAATAGCTGGTAGTCACTGGGGGCTAAATCTGGTGAATATGAGGTGTGTTTAACCAGTTTAAACCCAACTTCGTGAACAGCAGTCATTGACACTAATGCCTTGTATGGAACATGCGTGGTGGTATGTAGATGAGAGTTGGCAGGGGTCAGACAAATGTTCTACTAGAAAGCTATAGAAATCTCGGAACATCGCTGGAAGAAGTGCATACAAGCCCAGAGAAATATTAAGTACAAAAGCATTTTCTCATCCACTTTGAAATAAGACAGGGGGGAGTATTTATATCAATCAACTTTCATAGTGAACACAAACTCCAAATAAGCAGTATATTATTATTTGTGGTTCCTCCTTTGATATTTTCTTTAACCCAGTCTTTTAACCTCAGAGTAATAATGCGCCAAGATAATACGCATTATTACTCTGAGGTTTTACCCAATGTTTTAAAATTGCTTGTTTATTCCCCTTAATTTTAAGTAGTAACAGAATATACAGTTTCGGTCCAAGAATGTTTGTCAGGTCTGAGAGTTTCTTAGAATTCATGTTTTTGTGGACATTAAACATGCCATTGAATTACGCACACGTGAAAACATGAATTTCAGTGTATGTTTTTATATTGAAAATGTATTTCTTTGGTGTTTAGTGCGACGAGTTCCCGGTCAGCGAAAAGGTGGCTCTTCAGCTGGCGGGGCTGCAGGCTCAGGTGTCGCTGGGGGAGCCCTCAGCCGCGCCCTCGGCCCCCCAGAACGCCGCGTACTATGAGCCGCACCTGTATCTTCCTCCTCGCGTTGCCAAGCTGCGACCACACCCACATTGGGTCAGTGACACATATTACTAGACCTCATCTAATAATGTTTAAATCAAAAAAACTTTTAAAGATAATTATTGTTCAGTCATCAGAATGAGAATATTTATTGATTCTAAAAAAAAAAATTGTAATGTTTACATTTTATGAATTCCCTATTTTCATTTTTCCTCTACTCTCCTCCTACTATAACCCCATAGTTGTTCTATGACATGTATGGATTTTTTCATTTTTGTGGCACTAACTGGCCTTATAAAAAATAACTAGTAGAATAACACAGAAGAGCAAAAAGAAGAAAAACGAATAATATGAATTTAATAAAATAGTTTTTACATACAATCACATAAAAAAGAAACAAAAACGTCTAAGTACTTTATATTTCTTTTGAAATCTCCCTTCTTGAACTAACAACAACAAGCTCTTTGCAGCAATTGTCGTATTTTTACTGTTTTTTGTCAGCCAATTATCAATTTAGAGACAGGGAAGGCGGATTTTGTTAATTTTGAATACTCCATTGTATAGAACTCATTCAGGTGAAAAAAATGGCATTTATACATTTTTTCAAATTAAATATGTAATGATTGTTTAAGTCGTGTAATTGTGATAGCATAAACTCGTCTTTTTTCAATGTATTCAATTTTCAACTGCTTTAATTATTTTTGTACATTTTTAAAGTGTAAGACTTTAGAAA
Source organism: Micrasema longulum (assembly GCF_059751315.1). NCBI lineage: Eukaryota > Metazoa > Arthropoda > Insecta > Trichoptera > Brachycentridae > Micrasema > Micrasema longulum. The sequence continues at coordinate 295,465 of NW_028278894.1, read as the reverse complement.
ACACTAAACTTTCCCCTGCTATAGGTTAGTGTCATTGCGGCCGCCCACAGACAATATGGAGCGGGACGCAGCGAGCTGACTGCCAAGGTGCTCTACCTAACTTGCGTCATGCAGTATCCACTGTACGGAACCACACTCTTCCCCGTCATCTATCGTACACACTGGCAACATGGTGAGTTTCCTTTCAATTTCAGTATAAATTCTGTGTAAATTTACTCAAATATCTATGCAGAACAATCCCTCTGTTTGTACTTATTAATATTTTAGTGAAACTGTTACCAGTTTTTTCTTTCTTATTCTTCTTCCTTATCCCATTCCATTTTGGTTTGGCTCCTCTTGTTGCACCTCTCACAGTCCACTACTCTGGGCCATCGTCTCGTCCAACTGGGGTTCCTTCATCTTCCTTTTTATAGTACTCCACCATGTGGCACCTCTACCTTTTCGGCTCTTATGGAGTTTTAGCGCTGTGTGCACCGCATTTTTTCATGCCTTGTTAAATGACCATACCATCGCAGTCTGCATTCCCTCATCTTCTGAAACTGCTCCTAACATGCACATTCCTCACTCTATCCAACCTTGTCACACCCCCCGACTACCTGAGCATCTCCATCTCACTTGTATGGAGTTTTGGTTGATTCACCTTCTTGACAGTCTAGCATTCAGAACTGAAAATCATCGCTGGTCTTACTGCGGTTTTCTATATGTTTCTTTTGGTTTTTATTGGTAAACAATTGTTGTTGACTTACCGTAAACCGAAAATCTTTCACAACTCTTATGAAAGGTTGATTCATATTAACTAGCGACGTCGTTTAATGTACTTCGTTACTATTCATTTTTTTTATGCATTCTCAAGAAACTTTGTCCTACAATTTAATGCTCTAATTTTTACCGTGTATAAGAAAACATTTTTCGTATATACAATTTCCTGTAGGGCTGAAGTTACTTGTTGCAATGGCATTTTATTTCTGTTATTATTGATACGAAACTAATGTTTAATCTTCATATTGAATCAGTCCTGAAAAAAACATATAAAATGGTCGGACTTATTATGCGAGTATCGAAACCATTTAAACATGCAGAGACATATGAAAAACTCTACAAAACATTTGTTCGTCCCCAGCTAGAATACTGTACTCCTATTTGGTCACTGGTCACCTTACTATAATATAAGTATTAATAGACTAGAAAGGGGCCAACAATTTTTTTTTAAGCAGGTCGACAATGTATGTATATTTAGGTCAAAAATTATAGAAAATTTGAGAGAAGCAGATATTTAACTTTATTATTATATACATATTTTTTCATTTCGTTTCTTTTATATTTATTATATTGAACATAATTTAAATTATTGTATTAAGTGTAAACAATTTTTTTGGTGTGTGCATGAGTTTCTTACACTAATATACAAAGAAATTGGCAATACTTGTATACATACTGTTTGTTTATCTAACAAAATAAATAAATAAATTTGTGCTAGTAACGTGTCTATTTATTCATACGTCATTAAGTTTTCCTCTTAAATTAAAATGTATTCAATAGGTATGTATGAAAGCTACAAAAATACATGTCTGTAAAGCTAAGCGTTCCTTGTTATACTGAAGGTCCCCACGTCCTGCTGGGTGTGAACTGCGACGGTCTAGTGCTGGTGCGACCCGAAGACAAGCAGGTGATGGCAGAGCACCGCTACCAGGACATCGAGTCCCTGATGGTGGACCCATCCGACTGCTTCCTCACCATCACCCTCAACCAGGCAGCCATGCACAACAACCAAAGGTATTTCTCAAAAACTTTTAGCAAAAATCAAATAGCGTTAAATGCTTTTTAAATATAATTAAATATGCGTGATATAAAAATAAATATCTATATCATACCCTGATAATGCATAGGGCACTGCAATAGTTCACTAAATGCAGTGTATATTGATCATTTGTGCAATTCCAGAAACATTAAAGCGTGGAATCACCTTTTTAATCAATATTTCGTGTCGATCATCCCAGAAATTGAACCCCGGACCGCAAGCAATTTAGCACGGACTTATTTCCACTCGATTTCGAGTAGCCATTGAGTCGAAAGCACTCGTCCAGGATTCTGGTTATATTTCACTTACAGAACTAAATTCTTAATCCTTAATCAAATCCGGACGCAAATAATAAATCTAAGTATTGGGTGTTAACATAGGTTGTGTGTTTTTTCCAAATGAAGAGAACAAGATGACACAACAAAAAAAAATGCAAAAAATTAGTCAATAATTCACAGTCCAAATATCGCCAACAGCTTTGGCAGCTTTATTGAACGCTAACAGAATGAGATGTCGAAAATGCCGACTTTTGTCTACTTGACATTCCATTTTGAAGACTTTTAATCAAATAAAATAATACTTTTTTTTAAAAATTTATTTATTTAACTTTTTGTACATTGGCGGGCTTATTGCCAAATGGCAATTTCTTCCAACCAACCAATAAAATAAAAGTTTTATTTTTATAATTCAAGTCACAGAACATATTCAATAGAAAAAAAATTAAAAGCTAAAGATATATAAAAATAGAAATAAACATATTTGTATAAATTACCTTAAATCAAAAATTACTCAATGGGAAAAAGGAAAAAAGAGGAAAAAGGAAAGGAGGAGAGATTAAGGAAGAGAAAGGAGATGTTTCTTCAGATGTGATTTAAACAGAGATAATGTAGTAACCTCTTTGATGGTGGATGGGAGATGATTCTACAGTCAAGCCGCATGGACACTATATGAGTTAGAGAAGAAAGAGAAATTAACATTTACACACGTAAAAGCAAACACAATATCTTGTAGTGCAGAAAATTTTATTTCAAATGACGTACCATTTTGTTTTACTTTTAATGCTCATTTATAAATTTGGAAAAAAAAGGACCCAACTTATGTTAACTCCTAACATATTTGATTAGATATTTCTCGTAATTTAATTTTAACCTACAAATAAAAAAATAAATTTTTTTAGCTAATACTGTCAAAATAATTGATTGAAATATTCCAGATGCCTGGTGGTGGAGACGGAGCAGAAGGTGGAGATTGCCGAGCTGATGGTATCGTACCGCGCAAGCCTGGGGTCCTGGCTGCGCGAGGAGGAGGCTCCCGCGCCTGCGGGCAGGGGCGGCGCCCCCGCGGCCGAGCGCGCGCGCCTGCACGCCGCACTGTCAGCCGCGCGCCGTCTGGCTGTGGACTCCGGCCTGCTGCGCCGCCCGCACGACCCCGCCGCGTCCTTCCTGAGAAACACGCTGAGAAGGTCCGTGAGACTCTATTTATCGTTCTATCAAACTTGAAAACTATCAAATTCCAAAACCATCAGACTCAGCAACATTCAAGCTTAGAAACTATTAAACCCAGAAACTATCAGACTCTGAAAGATTCTATCAAAATCAGCTGAACAAATTCTATAGCATACCCTAAGGTGATGAGGCCGGTATATTTTTTGTGTTATTATAATATAACTCGTTATCATAGAAATTATACTAGTAGACAACTGTCAACATTTTGGAAAATGTGTTGAAAAATACAATTAATTATTAACTTAATCCATAAATTGGATTGTACACTCGTATTTGCAAATGAAACAATATATATTATCTGATTATGCGATCTCTCAGGTGAATGTGTGGTAAAACTATGTACAATAGATGCACAAATATTGAGATCCGTATATTATGTAAGGGTGAGACAAGCATTATCGACAAAATCAAGAAAGGAGCTCTGCGCTGGTTTGGACATGTAGAGCGAATAGACAGCAAAAGAACGGCTAAGAATTTTACAAGGCAAGTGTTGATTGATGCAGAAATAGAGGAAGACCGAGAAAGACATGGCATGACCAAATCCAACAAATACTTGAAGATGGACATGTCAAAAGTCAGAATAATCGGCACGCGTGCATGAGAAGATGTATGAATGTAAAGAAAGCGAGATCTGTATGCAAAGATAAAGTGATGTGGCATTCTATCCTCTCTGCTTACCCTTACGAGGAAACGGCATAATGGTTTGTTGTTGTTGATTTATTTTACACAATTATAGTGCAGTCAAAGCATTTTTTTAGTCACATACAACGACATATTTCTGCGTATCATTGTGTCTGATTATGATGAAAGTCTGTTGAAGAATATAGGCATCGAAGTCAACTACGCCAGTAATGTGTCATCATTGGGTTCATCTGTTCTTTTCACACATGAGCTTGTGAATTTAAGGAATTATTTGCTTGTCCTGTACAGTTCCTTTTACCATCTATCCAACGTAACTTTATAATTTTTCCAACAATTGAAACGCTTAACTCTTCTCAGATTGAGCAAACACCGGTTAGACAAGGGCAAGTCCGACTCAAGCAGCATCAAGTCAGAAGACTCGGCGGACGGCGTCATCGTCGGCGAGAACTACAAGGGCTTCCCGCCCGGCTGGTGGGCCTTCAGCCGCGTGCCGCTAGCGCACCCGCTCACGCGCGTGCCCGAGGCCGAGGAGGCGGCCGCGCTGGCGCTGTGGGGAGGGCTGCTGGCCTGGGCGGGCATGGCCCCCGCGCCCGCGCCCCTCCCCGCGCCGGCGGAAGCGCCCGCGCCAGGCGCCGACGAGCACGTCGCCATCGCACAGGGCTTGCTGGAAAAGTGCCTGCGGAGTGAGTCGCTGCTCGCGGAGTTGTATATGCAACTTATAAAACAGGTCAGTTAACTAACACATTTTTGTACATATTAAAGTACTCTGAGGTATGTCTTGATCGGCCATTTTGCAGGAGAGCAAAAACAAACTTTTTTTAATTTATTAATGCTCGTAACTTAATGTATATTGACATTACAGTGCCAAGTTTTTTTTAGATATTTGCTAATTCAACTCTTAAAATATGACAAGATCACTGTAGAATCATTATTACTGCAATTCTTGATATTTTACTCAATTTTTGAAAATACTGAAGTTTATGATACATCCTCAAAAAAATCATAGACAGACTGTCTTTGTCTTTTGGACAGTGTTCTTCTAAGAAAAAGAAATGTCAACAATATTTTGAGTTTGTCCAAATTTTTGTAGACAAGGACTGGATTCAACTCCCTGGGGAGCTGTTTATATTAACATATTACAACAGAGATGAAGAACATTTAAGTTAAGGTAATATAGGAGTCTAGGCATCTACAGGGCTTATGACCCGTCAATGGCTGGTTTAAGTGGCCACTTTACACACTGTGTAACATTCACCATTCTGCCAATATTTGAACATCTATATTCCTTCAATTCTTTCATCTGTTGATGTTTGTGAAGTTAAAGAACTGAAACCTTTATTTATGCGGGTGAGATTCATCTAATTGAATTATTTCACCTACATACTAGGCAACGCCTGAAAATGTTCTTTTTTCAATTTTTTGTTATTGTTACGAGTATTTTATGTTATTTTTTTTCAAGATGAATCTCACCTGTAGATGCCTAGATTTCTATATTACCTTTTCTTAAATGTTCTTCATCTCTGTTGTAATATGTTAAAAAGAAATGTGGTCAAGCTGCATTCATAGCTCAAAGCAGCCAAGTAGCACTGTTATGACAATTATGTTTGTTTATCATTGCTTTAAACCAGCATTGAAATGAAATGATGATGATTGTTTTATCATTTCTAACTTTATCTTTTCTCGATAACTAAGTTAGAAAATCAAATATGACCTAATGTTTTCTAGACTTCAGAGCAACCTGAGGCGGGAGCGCGCGCAGCCCTACGCATGTGGGCGCTAGTGTGCGTGTGTTCAGCCGTGGCTCTCCCCACCGCGCGTCCACTGCGTCGCCTGCTGTTGGCGCACCTGCGTGCGCGAGCGGCTGACCCACACACTCATCAGGCCAAATATGCGCGCTTTGCCGAAAAGGTTTGGAGAACATTATTTTTATTCAAAATAAAAAAAAAATAATCCCAATTCGTAAATAAACATTCTCCATTGTCCTCCGCAGGCGGTGTTGCGCACGGCGGCAGGACGGCGACGGCAGTGGGCACCGTCGCGCGCGGAAGTGCTGTGCTCTGCGGCGCGGCGCCCGCTGCACGCTCGCGTCCACCTGCCGGACGGCCACTTCCACTCGCTGCAGTTCCATCCGGCGGCCACGGCCCGGGACCTGGTGGCCATGCTGGCCGAAAAGATCGGCCTCAGTCCTACTGCCACAGGTACACGGCTGTCCTATCCTAATTTACGTATTTATTGTCAATCAACTTTAAAACAATTTATATATCTTAAATACAGTACACCGGAACCTCTGGGTTCAAAATAACACTAAATATTTGCTAAAATAACATGGTATTGGAAGAATGTAAGTATATATTTTATAAAAAAAATTGTCGATCTGATTTTCCAGTGAGGAAAGCATTATAACCAAACCACGTACATGTTTTTAACCATGAAATAATAAATAATAATCCCATGTTTAGAGTCTACTTGTTTATACTCATGAAATGATTTCTCCGTGCCAGGTTTTTCCCTGTACGAGGTGTGCGGGGGCGGTGAGCGCAGCGTGCGCAGCGGCGAACGTGCGGCGGACGTGCTGGCGCGTTGGGAGCGAGCGCCGCGCCGCGCTCCGCAGCTGCTGTTGCTGCGCAAGCACCTGTTCCTGCCCTCCGCGCCGCCCTGCGCGGCCGAGCTGCACCTGCTCCTGCACCAGCTGCTGCACCAACTGCGCGCTGATCGCCTCCCCGTGTCGCACAACGAAGCCGTGAGTTTTGTTTTGGTCGTGACATAATAGTCCCATAAAGATGTTCTTGACATGAGTTGTAGATTGACTGAATAGTAATAGTAGTAGAATCCTACTGGAGAAACTGATCGATGCACATTCATTATTTAAGGCATCAATAATTTTCAAATCAAACAAGTTTAAAATGTGGTGTTAGTTTAGAATGTATGTTTTAATATAGCGGGATGTAGTAACAAACATTTTTTTTTACGCCATATACAATAATAAAACAGTACATACAAAATCACCATTAAAGTTTTTTTGAGGATTATCTTTGTAAAAATGATTTTGTTGTGAATTTTTATTCAATTACTGATAGTAATAGAAAATTACACAAATCATCGGGATCGTAGAACAACGACATGCATGTGATTTTCTTCAACTTTACGTGAGATCGGTTAAAAAATTTTTTTGATACTATGTGACAACTTGAAAAGTACTAAAGTATACCATTTGATACTTAGGTTAATTATATATATATTTACGCTTTTATACTTTTTTAACATCACATCTGTCGAGGAAAAGTAATTATTGTGGATAACAATTTGTTCATCAAAAAATTGAAAACTCCTGTAAAGTAATACATATGTTTTATGAATATCATCATCATTTTCCTATACACAGTGGTGCATGGGGCTCTGCATTGGAACATCAAATGCAATGTATCTCGATTATCTGTCACGAGAAGGTAAGGTGATCAGTCTTAGCTTCAGGTACCAGTCCAGGGACAGTGAAATATTGCAGTGTAAAACCACCTTGACCCACTAGGCCAGTGCTTCCTAAAGTGGTCCTTATGGACCCCCAGGGGTCCCTGGGATCATTCAGGGGGTCCGTGGAAAATTAAAATTGATTTGGGGTCCCTAAACAATGCAGGGGGCCCACGCAAGGTTTAATATAAAATCAAAATAATATGCTCAGTGAGTAGAAAACTCTTTACGCGATTACTTTAAGATCCAGCTTGTTGAGTCAACATAACCAGGAAACAAAGCTTTACTTTTAGCTTATGTGAGATTTATAAAATAAGAAAAAAATTCCCAAGAAATGTTATTTGCTAAATGTTTGGAAACCGATACTAAAGGAGAACCCCTATTTACTGAATTAAAAAGATTTTTCGATGAGCCTCATCACAAAAAAAAGAAACCGACTAGAAATTAGTGCGCCTAGGTAGGTTGCTACTCACAAACATAAAGCCGGACATCAATACACTCATAACATCCCATCGATGTAACATGTCGAAGGCTAATAATAAATTTGTCCCAGGTGATGATGGTGGCCCTGCAGGCGCAGGCGACGAGCGGCGACGCGGCGGAGGAGGACGCGGGTGGGGAGGCGCTGTATGCGGAGGTGGCGGCGCGCACGCTGCCAGCGCGTCTGGGCGCCGGGCTGCCAGCGCCCGCCGTGCGCCAGCATCACCTGGCCCTGCGCGGCACGCCGCCCGCGCACGCTGCGCAGTCACTGCTCAACCTGCTGCAGTCCTGGCCGCTGCACGCCGCCACCATCTTCGACGTCATGGTACTTTTACTTTACATTGGAGAGACATGCGTCTTTCACCCCAACTGTAGGGAGGTTTATTTCCATTGAATTCTTTCAAATTCCTAGACCAAATATGTGTATGATGTATGATTTCAATCCTTTAAGAGTCTATATGACAACAGTCAATAGAAACAAAAATAATGATAGTGTCTTAGTTATGAGTTATGATGGCATGTATTATTTGAAATGCTTGTTGACGTTTGACAGAAAAATATCACTAGAACAGTTAAAATCAAAAAATTGTGCAGCTTAAATTATTATTGACATTAATGCCACAAATCTTTCTTAGAAATGATCTAATTTCTTAAGCCTGAAGTTATTGATGTAAATGTTTTGTCTGGCAGCAATCATTCACCAGCAACTGGCCTCGCTCGCTGTGGCTGGCCGTGGGGGCACGGGGCCTTCAGCTGCTGCGTCCGCGCGCGCGCCTGCCCCTGTGCTGTTACGAGTACGATAGCCTCCTGTCACACTCGCCGGCCCCCGACTGCCTGCTGCTAGTTACAGCGGCCGGCTCGAAACACAGCAAAGTCATTCTCACCACCCAGCAGGTAATATTTCCTCCGTCTGCAATCCTTCACCAGCAACTGTTTTGTTAAGGATATCAACTTGTTGGAAAGAGTCTAAAGACGAGCCACAGGGTTGTCGCCAAGCCTGAAACAGCTTCCGTATGTGCAGACTGGAAACTCTCGGTCTTAACGCTGCAGGAACGGCGAGAAAGGGATGATTTGATAGACATAAAATACTCATCAGTCACTATAGCTGCTCAAATTTGGATTCCATGTTTAAGTTGCTAGACTTCGACGCCACAGTCACAGCCTGGAGAAAACCAGATTCAACCTAAACCCATGGAAGCATTTCCTGAGCAATAGGGTTGCTGATGGTTGGAATAAGCTAACACAAGAGCTGGTCTCAACGTATAGTCTCAAAAATGGGCTAGATTTGTTATGGAAAAGTTAGAATACACCAACAACTAACTTTCGTTCAAATAGATTTAAGCACATCAGCTTTATGCTGCTCGTTATAAATAAAAAAAATATACTTTCTAGTGTTTATGCTCAGACATACATGATCACTTTCTTCATCTTTACTGCAGATTGAGGAGAACAGCCACTATAAATTACTTGTTTAATTGAATATCTCAAATGATATTAATGCTCGAATATTACAATGAAGGCGCCTATGAACTATCAATTTTAAAAAAAACAATTTACCTAAAATTTAATATTTCTTTACAATTAAACTGCGAAAATGACAAAACATAGAAACTTGAAAAAGTTTTATTGTATCACTCACTGCGCAGTATTGTCAATTTGTGATCAATCGTACACAGAAGATCAGTACATTCACCTTATTCTAGTTTCCCTGTATGAAAGTGAAGGAATACGGTGTTAGTTCCAAATTGGGACCATGGCCACACTTTTCGGATCCCGCTTCGAAAGAAGAAAAAACTCCGCAAAACCTCTATGCATCTAGAGAACATTTGCAGAATTTGCCCAATACAATACGCAGTCAAACAATGAAAGAAAAACAATTTGCATTCCAAAGCACATAAATACATCAAATTATCAAGACAATACTGGAAAAACCCCTAACACAGATCCTAACACGACCTTTCAAACTGATGCCAAATTCCCTTTTGTCATAACACCATTGATCCTTCACAAAACCCCAATTGTCCTATTACCAACAGTAGTGTACAATCCTGTACAAAAACCTTGAACCCTGACAACCTCTCAGACCTTTGAGCCGACGAAGAGGGTCCTAGAGCAGTCAGCGCGCAGATCCTCTGCTTCAATATTGATCACGTTTTTGTTACTTTAGGCATTCCAGATATCCACCTTGATCCAGGAGTATGTGGAGGCCCTGAGCCCCCCTCCGGCCGCCGCCCCTGCTCGCCCCCTCTCTACCCTACAGCCCCCACACCCTGTCCCAGCGTGAACATCATTATCCAACATGGCTCCGAGAAACTTGTGATTGGTCGGAAACACTACTTCAATCTGCCAAGAAGTACAGAAATCATCAAAAAATCTACTCAAATTGTATGTTACAAAAGATTGTCCTTTGTGTATAATTCCTACTATTGACATGTTATTTTAAATATTGGAAACATAATATATGTTTGTATTTAATTTAATTTACTCGCATGCTTTATAATAATGTATATCTACATAACAAAAAGCTTTATAATTATTTATTTTTTTAATATTTACTTTACTGCTGTAACAGTCTGCATTATGTAATGAATTAAAAAAACCTGTAAAGTAATGCAGACTATAATAAATGGTCAAATAAATAAATAAATGAAAATATTGATTTGCATATTGCGGGGTAATTACTACAACTATGTAACTTCAAAATCAGCATTTGTGAGTTACCTACTAAAAACACATTTTTTTATCCTCCTCCATAAAGGCTACAAATAGACAAGTCGTGCATTCAAATCATCATAGCATGATTTTAATGAATCACAACTTGTCCGTTTGAGTGGGTAACTCAAAAATCCTGATTTCAAAGTTAGTAGTTTCCTAAGTGTAGTAATAATAATTACCCCACAATATCATATAAAAATTCTTCTAAACTGCACCCTATCTAAGCTACATATACATTTGAACTTTTAAAGGTTAGATTGGGTGGTAAACAAAGGTTTGCGAATCTATTATATCAGTTTTGGAAACATATTGTTTACAAGTGGTATATTTGACTGCTTTTTAGGCAACTGAAGTCATTTAAACTTTTTATATTTAATGTATTTCAAATGAAAAACTTTTATAAAGCATTTTTTATGGGAATCTTTTAAAACACCAAAGTAAATCAAATATATATAATTAATCACTGCCAGGAGATAATATAGTTTGTAGGTTAGACAGGAGTCGAGTATAATAAGGCAATATAATGTCCATATTTTGTGTTATACTAAAACATACAAGTATGTACATATGTAGATACATATGTGCATTTTGACAATAGAATAGTTTTAACTGTAATTTTTATTGACATTTAAAATTATAGAGCAACTTGGAAAAGTTGATGAAGAGTATTTTCAATTGATTCATTCTGATTTATCTTTCATGTTTATAAATCTTAATATTTTGGTTAGAGTTTATTATTCTTATTTTCAATGTCTCGAAATAAAAAAGCTTTAGATTTTACAACTGATTCACAACATGAATTGATTATCAATATAATTAACTGTCATATTTTATAGTGAAAGTAAGAGCTACCACTGCCAAAATAAAAATATAAACATTTCAGAACTGTAATTAATGAATAATGTTTAATAAAAAAATAATAAATTGCAATTTTTATATTTTAATATTTTACCGGGTATAATAGCTTCCATTTAATGTACAAAATAATGTTTTTATTATTAAAAATATTTAACAGTTGCCTACACCATACGTGCTATGTTTAGTGATTGTTAAGAATTTATTCAATGTCTGCGTGCATCACCGATGTTTAAAGCTTGGGTTACTATAATTAATTGTTATTACATCTGTAATGTTTTTTGAACGGCCCATTTTATATGCAATGAAATAATAATAATAATGGCTGTTAAAATGGAGTAATCCGGTTGTGACAGATTTGCAAATTACAAAATCACCAATGTTAAATATGTAGTGCTAGAAATGGATTCTATATTTGTTGCAACCTGCAAAAGATTGTAATTTTGGTGATAAAATATGCGATTCTATAGATACCCCCCTTGTCTTTGTCATTATTCAATCTAACATTTACTTATTTATGTTATGGTTTCTTAAAAAAGCGGTGCCATTATCTAGCATTCATGATATGGCATGATGCGGTGGGCGTAACAAGATGGCTATCTTAACGGTGACCAGAGATGTCAACTGAAAGATAGTGGTGCCGTTATCTAGTGACCGTGATCAACCAATTTCATTAATTTGTTTTTAAAAATGAACAATCTAGATGTACGAGTACTTAGCATTATTAGTAAATATATTTAGAAAATGAAGAGTCATCTGAAGTCGATAATTATCGTCTTGAGGAGAGTGAAATGTTTAAAAATCATGTTACAGAGTGAACATTTCAAGGTTTACTAAAAATTTTGTCATCTTTAACAGTCTAAATCACATAATTATTGTACTCATTTTTGGACCCCAAAGGTGAAAATGTCCACCACTACATGGAATAAAATGTTCCTAAACTGTCAGTACCACTATGACGGCCGTCCTGCAAATGATGACACCGCTGTTTGACGTTCTGATTGTTTTAGGAAACCTGACCTATCTGGTTTATACGGATGTTTTATTGACATCATCCACCGCTTCATGAACGCACCCCACTCTTAAGAAACCATAACTTTATTCCTTTAATATGTTGTTTATTGTGAGCCAGATACCATTTATATATTATAGTGATTTAAAAAATGGTATTTGACTCACAATAGACATAACATATTGCTGTGACCATTTTGTTTACAGTATGGTAAGTATTTTAAAAATACATATTATTTACAAATTTACAGGAACGAACTGATCTCGCACCATCCTTGACGCTTCTAATAATGATAATCTTGTGATATTTCAAAAAGATAAAAATCATCAAATGTATATTTAATTACACCCATATACTGGCAAGCAATGCCATAGACAAAAACTGTTTCAGATGCAAAATTCGTAATCATTCTCACATAAACATTTTAAGATTGTTTTCTAATTACGATCTTTCGACAGACGTGGGTATAGGATATTATAGACTATTAGGTAGATACTCAAATTAACCAATGTTTTAAATCAGATGAGACCGTTTCGCAGCGCTGTCTACTGAAATATTTTTACTATAGATTTAGAAAATAACCATGTTTGTATCTCTGTTGATTATACAAATATATACTTAATATAAAGCTATACATATTATATAAAATAGCGGGAGCAAGTGGAAAGTGGCTCTGGGGTATGATTTAGACTGAAACAGAAATACTGGAAAAATATTTTGTGCAATACAAATTTGGTGTAGACTTTTTGGAATCGATTGTGGTCTCGTAGCTAGTGTGACGGACTCGCAGATCGAAGCCCGGGGTTCAAACCCCACTCTACCACAACTTGATTCCCATTTTCTAATAGTGAGTTATTTACAACTCGTTAAAAATGCCCCCCAAAATCGAAATATTTGAGTAAATCATAAATTAACATAATACAAAAGAGATGAAGAACACTTTAGAGTAAAGAATATGGGAGTCTAGGCATCTGTTGATGTTTATGAAGTCAAAGAGCTGAAATTTATATATACGGGTGAGATTCAGCTGATTGAATTATTTCACCTACATACTACAGCTCTTTAACTTCACAAGCATCAACAGGTGGAAGAGTTGAAGGAATATAGATGTTCAAATATAGGCAGAATGATACACAGTGACACTAAACCAGCCAATCACAGGTCATAAGCCCTATAGATGCCCAGACTTATATATTCCCTTCTCTAAAGTGTTCTTCATCTCTGTTGTATTATGTTAATAATAACAGCTACCTAACGGATTGAATCCAGTCCTTGCCTACAAAAATTTGGACCTCAAAACATTGTTTATAAATCATAAATTAAATCAAAATTAAATAAAATTGAATGCAAATATTTATCTTTTTTTAAATATATGTCAATTTAATCTGACATTTGAAAATTGTTAAAAAATCCTCGTATTTATTTCAACTACCATATTATAATTTGTAGTAGAAGCATGCATTTAGTTTTCTCTTTTTTTATAAGAGAGTGAAGAATCATTTTAGCTTTCGATTATTTACTTTTTTTCTAAATACTTTTTTAATCTCAAGTTATTATATTATGGAGGAATATCTCTTGATTTGATCTCACATAAAATCAATATTTTTCGTTTACAATAACCCCGATTTTGTCAATGTCTTTATATTATATTTACTCTGCTTTTAATGATAAGTATTTTTTAATTGAATTATTATTCTACGTAATAAAATGTTTTATATGACTTGCCTTGACAGGCATAAGAAAAATCTGTAACAATATGACTCACAAACAAAAATGAGTTATATTGGTGAGTTTAACCGAGAGTATTTTTAATAAAGGCATTAAGGCCTATGTTTGTATTTTAATTTCACTATTATGTCTTCACAATATATTATTTTTAGATCAATCTTGTGACTATGATTGATTGACAATTTAAAAGTAATTAATTATTTTTAAGTGAATGATATGCTTTGAATGTACAACATTTGCATTCTGCTATGATTTTAATTTGACTTAGTTTAGTTAAATTTTTCACCACTGAAAAGTTGAAAAATCTCCTGTGTGAAAAATTTTAGATTTTATTTTACTAAAATAGATAAAAAATTTGTGATATTTACCAAATGAAATCGGTTGCGTTATTTGAATTAATTCAGTGCCCCCCTCCCCCCTAGTCAGTGTAGCCATCACATAGAAATATTACCCGAGTAACTTTGGCTATGACAATGTTAGTTTATAAATATGTTAATTTAGTACCAATATTTATTCAATGTATGTATAAAATAAAATACCTTGCATGTGAACGTTTGTGTGCAAATTTTATTATCTTTAGCTAGAAATGAATAATGACATATTACATAAAACTAAGTTTTAAGTCTGAAAGATCTGTACATAAGTATTCTTATTATATACATCGCTTATTTTGGTGGTAAATATGATTTAATTGTAATATTTTTCAAATGCTTCAAATTACAAATATATATCTATAACAGTAGACTTTACTGCATGTTAAAATATGACTTTAAGAAACAACCACGAACTCATCCCGAACAACAAAATTAAATGCACAAGGCAAACAATAAAATTTGTTTCATCAGAATGTCATTTCAATTAACACGTTAATTGCTAATTAAAATGCTTCACATATTTATGCCATGCTGAGAATTTTGACTTATTGAAAGTTAACAAATTTGTAAAATAACTTATCTAGTATCGGACAACCATAAGCTACCCTTTTATGCCGAATATAAAGTGCTGAAATTCAAATAGCACGAGATGCACAATGCGTCAGCACGCCTCGAGCATGTATGTAACTGTCAACGCGCCTCACGCAGCGTCAGTAGTGAACGAGTTAAACAAACAACCAAAACTGTCACACCTATTTTTTACAAATTAAAAAAAAAAGTTTTTTGTTAAATGTCTCAATTTATTGAAAAAAAATCTATAACTGCTTAAATTGATAAATATATAGTAGGTTAATTTATTAAGTGCCATTTTCTAAAGAATTCACCGGATGCAGTGTGATAAAATTAAAGCACCTATTATTTCTTCCTCATAAACGATTGTTATATTTGTGTATCCATAGCGATTTTTCTTTTTCAATTAATATTTCTGCTGTCCCAAACTATGTACAGAATTATCTTTAGCTAGTTATACTGAAAATTTAAGGCCTATACTGATTTAAAATTGTAGTAAAATAAAATCATCATTACCTTCTCCCAACTGTCTTCATTTTTTTAATATATTTTTTTGAGAGCGTTATTAAAGTGATATGTTTTAGAGTTAAAAAACATTTTAACAAAAATACAACAACAGTATTGCCAGAATAAAAATATTATTCATTTAATAGGTACCTGACATAGCATTTTGTTTGAAACAAATTAATTCTTGCGCTATTTTAAAATGTCTGTACCTCTATTAAATAAATACCTAACTACTCAATTTTTAACCAATAAACAATGATTTTTTTTAAACGTATATATGTACTTAATTTGAATTATTTAAAAAAAACGTATGCTTCCTTTTACAAATTAAAAATGTATAACAATTATCTAATAGATAGGCTTCAGTATGCGTGTAGGTCTCTATAATAAATAATTGAAGACATGGGTGGATAAAGGCGTTATGTGACGAAAACAAAAAGCAGAGATATCCGGGGTTAAAGTTTTGAACACCAGTACAATTATTAATAATATAACACCCTTATTCGCTTTCAAAATTGGTTTTCTGCTACTTTTTGATGGTGTAGTTGGTTTTATATGAAAGGGCTGTACATAAAATCTTTATCTATGTAAAAAAGGACATTTTTGAAGATAAGCAACATAACGCCTTCGTCCACTCATGTCTTCAATTGTTAACTTACATAGACTTTAAAAAGTTTTCTTAGAAAACATTTATTGAAAAAAATAATCAACTTCCAAACACTAAGTCTGCCGCATGAAGCATAAACCATCAACCTCATATTATGTAAACCTTGTATACTTATTATTTATTATATTTCTAGAATTTTCTTTTTTATATGAATATTGAAAGTGTATAAATTATATCAGGTATACCAATGTAAAATAAAATTATGCCAAAATATATTCTGTTTTACTTAAATTTATGTCCCGGGAAAGTCTGGACCAGATCGCCAATTTTCCTCTGATTTGCAGGCTGGAATATCAAAATTACTAAGGATCATTAGTTAAAAGCTGTATGTTGTTACCTATTGAATATGACATGGTACATTGACATATTATGGACATGCCCTGAGCCCTCAAAAATGATGACATACTTAACTCATGCCCAAACGCTCAGTCATGCCTTTCGGGTATTTAGTCGTTTTTCGACAGCCAGGCTTGACATTTAGAATAAAAAACAAAATGCCTACTTGTGTCATGAAAGTGTGTAAAAATATTTTGGATTAAACACTGTAAAAAGGATCGTGTAACTTTTCATCGGTAAATATTTGTTCACGAGTGATTAACAATGCTTAAAACGGATCAAAACAGGGGTCACCCACATGCTCTAGATGGTTAATATTGAAAAACTAAGGATAAATAGAAAGAAAAATGTATTATATTCTCCTGATAGACATTTCCTAAATATATTACATAATTTAATGATGCGTTGTAAGTAGCTTCACTAGGTGGGATTAAAAAGTTAAATTAATTACTGTTTAAACTAAAAATTTAAACAGTTAAGTATGGTTGACAAATTCATCCAAAACAAATATTTGCATAAGAGACAAATATGCAATAAACATTTATTTACTAACCTTGAGTTACGGTATCTTGTATTCTGTTGAAATAAACTTGGAATGCAGTTAGAAAACTTTGAATATGAAAAATCAACAGATTAAGGATTGGAACCACAATATTTTTTTGAATGGTGGTGGTGCGAGAGTAAAAAGGCGAGTGAAGTCAGACCAGTGTTGCCAGTCTCAGTAACACCATAATCACAGAACAGCAGGTTCTTACCTTCACATTTCATTTTAAATACAATTTTAACTAATTTTTTTTTCGTAAAAGTAATAGAGTTATAAGATATAATTTAGTGAAAATTAAATGGCATCCTCTTTTATAGACTCCCTATATCACTTTTTCTTCTTCGGCCTTGTTCTCTCCAGTGCTGGATATAGGCCTCTTCCAAACGTTTCCACTCCCTTTTCCACTACCAACTAAAAATTTCTTCCCAACCTTTGCAATTTACAAATGTTTTATAGTCAGTGCCCATTAAGTCAAATGATGTTATTAATTTTAAAAATTAAGAATGTAACTAATTCAAAATCCATATGTTTAAAAGCAAATTGCCTTGTCATCTTGAAAAGTGATAATGGTTATTTTTAATGAGTTATTTTCAATGTATTTTTAAAAACAAATAACGTAATCCAATTTCAATATTTTTTTTTTAAATATTTTTTTTGCCCCCCCCAGACTTAAGCATAAAATTAATATTTTACAATTTAACTGCATGTGAAAAAATAATTTATTATAGAAAATAAGAACATACACCATAAACTGGAAATCTAAACACAATTAGAAAAAATGACAAAGGGAAATATGATGATTCTTGGGCTGTAATTATTAAATCAAAAATTGGAAATAGGATACATAACATTATGTTTATTGGGAAAAATCATAAAACTCTACTTGTAGAAAATTCCATTTATTCGAGTAAATAGCTATACCTTAATAATTATCATAAATGTTCAATCATAGATTATCTTCATAGTTAAAATAGGAAGACACCTGAATAATGAGCACTGTCGTGTCTGATCGGTCTATAGTGGACAGGAGCGAGTAACTGGTCAGTCATATCACAATAAATAAGTGAAAGTAATATTGTCTGACGAAGCCAGGATACGTCACTAAAGGTAGAAGTAAATGGCACATTTTACAGAGAAGCGCGTGGTCTGCAATAGAGACACTGAAATTGATTCTAGAATTATTTAAATTGGTTAATCGATAGGAAATATTTTACAAATAACGATGATATGAAGAATATAAACTCAGTCCCGTACCGATAACATTTTCTCACATAGGATACGAAGTAAACCCTTAACAGGTTTCACTTCAACTATCATCTACTAATTAATCTCAAGATCTCGGAAACCTATCCCGGATATAAAATACTTTTAATTTATATAGGAATAGTCCTTCAATGTTTAAGGCATCTTGCGGGAAGAATGTACAGGCTCGTGGCCACAGAGAGCGTTACTGAATGGGCTCTCGATACCTTAAACCGTGCAAAGGTTATGCAAATACTGTACAATGTATTTCTACAAACTAGCGCCACACTTGTTATTCCGTCTCTCGTCTGGGAATAGGGAATATATAATGTGCGTCTTACACCTAACTAGTCTAATGTGACTATTTACAAAACATACATACACAAAGGTCAGCCCGACGTCCCCAGTACAAACACCAATCCTATTGGTGAGTAATGATACATCCACACGTGTATATTTATATACATACACATTGAGCAGATTTATTAAAGCTCTATCAATGTTGGATTTATTTACAATTCAATTAAAACCTTAGAAAGTCGTCATCTGATACAAGTTTTGTATAAAAATATATTAGGGATCCGATTTAGATAAAAGAAACACACCCTGAATCTAATGTATGGTCCCAAATTTATTCCTAATGTTATAATATATTTATAAGCTATTGTATACTGTACAAACATAATGAATACACTTTCAGGCATCGGTGAGATTACGAAGAGCTGTCTATTTGCGTTTACCCGCGAGGCCAATTGGGAAGATTAAAAGTATTAAATATAATCATACAGCACGGAGCCGGTACTAATAGTTTGTTGGAAGAAGGCACTCTAGTATTACTCAACAGGGAACCGGACATGTTTGGCCCAACAGACTTCTGATATGAACTGATAACTGTTTGGTTACTGTACAGTGCATATATTCTTACAGCGACATTTGTTCAATTCGTAGAAAATCTGACCACAGCCTAGACACTGCGGTGTATAAATACTCGTAAGAAAATATATATCCGGTTGTTTTCTTAATAATTATCCAATTTCGAACAGTTTATATATCGCAATATAAAATTGCGAGCTTAAAAATATGATTAAATATAAATTTCACGATACAATTTGCAATACATTGCTTTTTAAATAAAAAAATATTAATTACACTTAACGTACAATAAGAACTGTTTCCAAAAGAGACTTAAAGTAGTTACATTTTATCTATAAAACTGTACAATATATTCATCGTAAAATATCTATCTCGCACATGTATCCTCGCAGAAAGGCACCTCTCACGGCTAACCACTAGTCGGCTACGCCGAGCTTAGTACGTTCGGGGAACTTGTCACTTCATACTACACATCTCTTCATTGCTGAGACTCTGAGATCAATTCTACGGAGAGAAGGAATGTCATTTCCCTTATTCGGCAGAAGGATTAACTTAACTTTTAGGCTTACATGTTATAAGGCAGATTTACATTATTGAATTGATTGACAAAACAAAAACACTGAATTTAGAACCGGTTGACTGAGATAACATATTGTTAAAACACCTGATAAATGTCTACTTTCAATTGAAAGGTCACACAGTAATATCAAAGACAAATATTTTTGTTTAAATAAATATCCCCTATGAGTGAAATATTACAGCCAACGCACTGTTTTTACGTTTAATTTTTATGTGCATAGAGATGCCTTTATTAAAATAATAACATCGTTCAGTGTAAAAAAGATGGCAATAAAGGGTATGTATTTGAATTCTATTTAATCATTTAATTAAAAATATTACAAAACATCAAAAGACTATGCCATAATATGAGAAGCGATGATCAGAATTGTCTGATTTTAAATTGGAAGCATTTAATACCCTGTGCCCCATTTCTTCTGGAGATGGCTTTAAAAATATTTCAATGGCATACAGTTTTTACAATAAATCAGGAAAGTATGGTTGGGATATATATATATACATAGCTACGACGAGAACTGCTTTTTAGAAAATTACAACTGGAAAAAATTATTGTGCGTATTAATTTTATGAGAAGAAATAAACCCTTAAATAACTTTCAAATAGTTTGATTTTTTTTAGAAAATATAAGATTTTTATGATAAATGTTTATTTGAATTAAAATAATTCAATAAATTTAGGAACATCTTTAATATTCGATTGATTGTCATTTTTAACACGTATTAGAACAGTTTCCAATACCCGCTAGCTCCACTAACTGGAATTTATTTTTTCTTCTTTTAGTCAATTGTCAACTACATACCCTTTAAACGGATCTACCTTTTGTCTATCTATCCCAAATAAAAAATATTTCATAAATTACGAACATTCAAAGTCAGTCGTGTGTGGAAATAATTCTTTACTTTCCAGACTTAGCATCCGTAGATAAATCAATCAAATATTTGCTACTGTGTATTCCATTTTGCATTTAAACATTACAGTTTGTTTGGGAATTACAATACTTATTACGGTTCTATTAAAAGTTTATAAAAATATGTTTTATACCTATTTAGGACATCTCTTATTTATTTTATTAAAACTAAAATCCAGTGACTATTAAATGGAGTTAATTCTCTGTATCTCTTCTGCCAAATGGTGGGATGTTAATAATATAATAAATACAATTTGTAGGCACTTTTATCATAAACATAGAGAGAGCTTCTACACAATCAAATCCTTTTGCCTTTGCGTAACAATGAAACAAATTATAATGATAACTTTATTACTGTTTTAAAAGCAATTAGGAAAATCATAGATGATCTTTTTTTAACAATGTGTATTGAATGCAAACGGAAAAATTAACACAAAATTAGAATACTGATATGGAGCCACGATTGTCAAAACATAGTAACTGACAAAAGCAATATTTTACATGAGAACACTTCTTTCTCTCAATTAACAAGGAATGCACATTGAGAATCAAACCGTGTTTCGACTATTTATTTTGTTTATTATCAATAAAATAAATATTCAACACAAAACTTGGTTCTCAAGGTTTTGTTTTGAATATTCTACGTAATAATTAAGAAGAAAAAGTATTCTCCAGGAAAACACTTCTTGTCAGTTATTATGTTTTGGATATATGTGTGTAGTAAGTATATTTTTGATTCTCTCTTATTATTTTTGTAATTGACTTTACTAAAACAGAATTCAGCGATCATTATAAAGATTATAAAAGGGTAGTTATCAATTTCAGCGCTGCGCACCAATTAAAACACTAGACATCTAAGAATTATATAATGATAATGTCTTTGTGTTTGGTAAAATACTTTATCAGTCTAATTCTCAAAGTGTGTTGGAACAAAGTCGCTTAGTTACTGTGTCTCATAACATGTTGAGTTGACTCCGCGGGTAGCAGCCGCCCTGTTATCGCAGTTCGGCGGCTCGGCCACATTGCACTTAGTGTTTGGACAAATTTAACGGTAAATCTGAAAAAAAACATTCAAACACGAATTAAAAACCTAATGAAACTTTCATCAATCATCGGTAACTTTAAATACTCATTTTATACTTTATTTATTTGTTAAAAATATTTACATAAGATTTACGCATAATTTCCACTTAAGATAAATCAATCATTTACTCCAGTAAATGGTAGTCTAACGTAAAACTTGAATACAAACTTTAATCAATTATTTAAAAAGTGCAAATTAGTTAATTAAATACTCCTATTTACTCAAAAACATATGGGTACGTCTCGAAACCGGTAGACATAAAAAGTGGTTAAATACTTATATTTACTAACATTCATTAAAATGTTAGACCACAGAGTTAATGTTTTGAACATAAATAATATGATTGTTATTTATTTGCTTATTGTATATCTCGATACTTGGAAGTCTTTTCATTATTTTTTATTTTTGTATTATTTAATTTAGTACTCACAGTTATTTGGCATATTATTTACTACTGTAATTTCTAACTGTAGTATAGAGTGAGTTTATAGAAACCATATCTCAATTATCAAATCAATTATGTTGTTGTATTATTTTCTATAGATTTCCATGATACTATGATTTTGTATACTTGATTATGCGTGAAACTAAATTTGTATAATTTATTATTTATACTTTGTTTTTCTGGATTGTTATTCTATTGCATTATATGTTATTAGAATTTAATAAATTTTACTGTATATAAAAATAAATGTAAACAAAATATTAGTAATTATTATGGCTCAACACGGGCACAGACTAAAACGCCTTAATAAGTTAATGAATATGTAAACAAGTGTAAAAAGATCTCCGAGTTGTGATTACTTGTGATCTTAAATGGGAATCACATATTATCGAAATTGTCAAACGCACCAATTCCTTTTTATACTTAATAAGGAAAACATTCGCTCACATCACCCGAGATTTGTTCTTCAAAATTTATAAAACATATGTTCGTCCACTCCTGGAGTATGCCTACTAAATCTGGAGTCTTTATTTTAAAAAAGACAGAGTTGTTGGAGAAAGTCCAGAGAAGAGCAACTAAAATGGTAGTTTCTCTAAGAAATAAATCATACGAGGACCGCTTAAGGGAGCTCGGGTTAAGTTTGCTGGAAGAGCGGAGGCAGCGTGGTGACTCGATTGAAACATTCAAAATCTTAACTGAGCAATATAATGTACCCAAGTTGAAATCAATGTTCACTATGAATGAAAACCGCCATCTCAGAGGTCATTCATTGAAAATCAACACTACCTCCTTCTCATCCAACGCCAGGAGGAACTTCCTTACAAACCGAGTTGTGGAGAAATGGAATGGCCTTTCCGAGAAAGTGATTGGTGCTAGTTCAGTTAATGTTAACTAGATGCACTCATCAATGTATAATGTTTAATAACCATGTACACTTGATATACACGCATCAGCTTAATAGCTGCTAGTGTATTATTAATAATAATAAAATTTTGAATGAATAAATAAATTTAACCACAGATACTCAAATGGTAAAAAAATATAAGCGCCATTTGGAAAAGATAGTTATTATTTGTCATACAAATGTGATGAAGATGGTTTATCAATTTAAATTTTTAACTATAACATCGATAGCAATATTTTAATATAAAGTACATTACTTATTCACAATGCAAAATTTTTAAGCCGGGTCGTGGTACCGTGATAGTATTGTAGACTTCAAATCCCACTCTACCACAACTTGATTTCCATTCCAGCACAAGTTATTTATGACTTTTAAGAAATGGACTGAAAATTGAATTCTTTTAGTGAATAATAAGAACTCAATCATTTCTTTCTTTAAAAAAAAGTTAATAATATAATAATAAATAAGAGCCATTAAGATTACCTGAAGATGTGTCCTCCTTAGGAGTGTGGTTGTTGAGCAGCGGAGGAGGCAGGGGGCCCCAGTGGTTGGGCGGGTAGTGGGAGGGGAAGGTTGGCCACACGGGCATACGGGTCGGGTAACCCAGGTAGGGGGCCGGTAGGTAGGCCCCCGGATAGCCGGCCAGCCCGTAGCCCTCCCCGTAGTAGTAGTCATGCGCGAAAGCCGGCCGCAGGGCTCCCCAGCCCCCGCGGCGGTACTCGGGGCTGGGGCTGGGGTCGGGTGAGGACGCGTAGCCGTACGCCGCCTGCGGGCCGAGGGACTGCGAGTCCGGGGACTGCGCCCCCAGAGGACTCGCGTGCGCCGCGGGCCGCCGGCTCGAGTGCGAGTCCGGGGACTGCGCCCCCACCGGTGATTCGCTCTTCGCGCTCGAGTACGCGTGTGGCTTGCGGGAGGAGGGCCCCTCAGGCGACACGGCCGGGGCGCCATCCTCCGGCATACTAAGGAGCGAGTGGATGCTGTAACTGCTCACCGGCTTGGAGGGCGGCGGGGCGCGCGAGGTTCCGTTGTACAGTCGCGCGGGGTCAGGCGCGCACGAAGGACCAGGAAGGGGAGGTTGAGTAGGCGGAGTGCGACGCGCTCGACTCCGCTTGTTGGCGGGATCTTCCAAACTAACCCGTTCCATTTCGCGCAAGATACGCTTCCTCGGAGAGACGTTCAAGTGATCCTGCTTGCAATTCAAAGCGGAAATTTTGGCATTCACGGGAGTAAATTGCGGTGGAAGTTTCTCTTTTAATGAATCTATTATTTTACTCATTTCTCGACGAGGAGCGCGCTTCCCGGACTTTTTGTAAACTCTCAGAGGGGCGTGTTCCGGGACCGCCTCACCCTTATTTCGGAGGAACTTAAACTTGCCCTGAGCGGTGGGCTTGTCCGCGGAGGGGCGGAAGTGGGCCTCCTCCGGTGAGGCCTGACCGTTGGCGGGGGCCGGGGCGGGCACAGGCGCGGGGTCGTGGGGGCGCCGACGCTTTCGCCGCGCCTCGGGGCAGCGTAAGGCTCGCACTGGAAGGCTGGCGGGACGCACGTACAGCAGGCCCAGCTCCCGGGAGAGCCCCCGCCTGGGGCTTGCCTGCTTCCAGCAATGGTCACGCTGCCAAGGTGATGACTGCACGGAACTATTGTCATCTGATACTATAGAAGAAAATATATTTGATTAAATATCTCGAGTAAATAAATAACAAATGTCATTAGTTTGTCTATACCATTATTTTTTATTTAGAATCTTGAAGTAGGGCACACATAAACACGGCATTAGTTTCTCACTGTTTATACAAGGTATCTACTTATCAAATCCCCCCTTTAAATTCAAAATTTATACAGTAAAGCTTTATCATCTGGTCTGAGAAATATGGGAGTAAATCAAATTAGGATATTTTCACAACAATATACCAGTGTTCTTGAGGTAATTTTTACAAAAAAGGCGCTTATTATTTTGTCTTGAAAAAAATTAAAATCCGGATTCATGTACTCAAAATAAAATTAAGATTTATTTAAATAACATGTATATTTATTATTCTATAATTTTTTAAAAATTGAAATCTGCCACTGGACACCCTGCATAAACATATTAAAGAAAATTTAAGTAGCTTTGGAAATAATTTTGGTTTAAGTTTTAGGAATAAAAAAAAATTCCACATGAAAATAAATCTAGTACTTTACTGATTACCGCGATTAATTATTATATGTAGGTAAATGGTCGATTAGATTTGATATACTTATTTGTAACTAAGTAAAAACAAATAAATATTATATGATAGGAGCAAAAATTCATTAAAATTTTCTTGTATACCCACGAATAGGCCATGTTTTTGTGGGATTTTTGGTTTACTATTTTTACTATTAATATGTATTTCATTACTATGTAATTATGCTTTATTTTTTTTAATACTCTGTTTTACCTCTTTTATTTATTGTAAAAAAACAACAAAATTTAAATTTTTAAAAAAGCAATCTTACATGTGACTACCAGACTCTGACACATTTTCCAGTGAGTACAATACGACAGACTTCACCCACCATTCTCCCCTCCCCTAGTGAGCATCCACAGAACTGCTGATAATTATGCCGAGCTGTTGGACTTGCTCCACACCACTCCTGCTGCTATCAAATTAGCTATCCTATCCATCGGATGGCCATCCTCTCAATTCTCCCCTATTTAATATGTTTCTCCACTCATCTTCACTTTATTTCCTTTTTAAAAAAAGTTTTAGAATGAATTACATGTTAGGCGTTATAGTTGTGAGTTTATTTTTGTTATTTTCTATGATATTTTATATGTACCTTTAACTGTATATTGTAAGAGCCCTCTGGTCGTTTATTAAATAAATAAATGTGGTAAAAAATAGCTAATGAGTAATCAATCAACTGTCAGTATTATTTTGATGTATGATAAATACACAAGTAAATATGTCCATATTCTCCTTACATAGATAATATAATCTACTAAATCTCATGAGTCAGTAAAGAGAGCATAAATACTATTATTATAAGTAATTTAAATTCCTGAAAATATAATTTACATCATTATTTTAAAATTCCATGGAAAAATTAATATTTTCTAAAATGGTATGTGTAGGTGAGATGGATATAAAATTCGGTTGTTCGATCATTCATTATTCCCTTTCCGCACCTAATGGCGCATAGGGCACTGCATTGATACACCAATTGCAGGTAAGATGATCAGTCTTACGCTTAAGTTGCCAGTCCAGGGACTATGAAATATTGTAGTGTAAAAACACGATCATTAGTAAAAGTTAAAATTCAGAAGTAATTTTTGGAAAAATATTCAAATCACAGAATTTGACGTTACAGCACTACCCGATATAGGGCTTTACCCACCATTTAACTACTGGGAGTCTTCCTAAATTCTGATATTTCTCTTAATACTCAAATGAGTAGGACGATGAATGCATGCTTCTACCAGATGAGACATATCAAATGCATATGCAAAAATTTGACCATCGAAGCCGCCAGTCAATTAATAAATGCTTTTGTAGTGTCTAGAGTAGATTATTGTAATGGTATCTACGCAGGTCTGCCAATCACAGGTGATTCCTTAGCATGTGCACTGTCATGTAAAAATATGTGTAAATAAAAATTATAATTCATAGTCAAAATATATAATACATAGAAAAGGGGATTCATCGCAACATTATATTCAATATTAGCGACAAAAGATCTAGCGAAATCAGCTCTAGCGAGTGATTTTCTTATCTTGTCTACCTAAACGCAATTATCCCGTTGGATATTCTGTTTTGCATGCGATTTTACTCTGAATTTGTATGAAAAATACCACATCTGGTAAAGTTGCGGCTAGATATTGACTTTGCTTTGTACTGGTGAGTTGTGTGTTAGAAGGAGAAAGCAATACCGATAGTATTAGGTCAAAAACATGTTAACTGAAATTTTGGAAAAAAAAAAATCATACAACAAAGTTAACAGGCTTTGATCAAATGAATATATTGGTATAAGTAAGTAAGTAAGTGAAATTCACACATAACATGAAATCGACAAAATTTCAGTGAACATGTTTTGACCTAATACCATCTATATACATACTGCGTGCACTGCCATGTGCAAAAATGAAGTTTGTTTATAATGTCACTTTAAGCACGCGCATTGAAAGAGTATTAGTAAGAATTTGGGTGATTTTGTCAGTGCATTTAAGCAGTATGCAAACAAAATTAATGGCAGATTTAGTATTAGCAGCCGTCATCGCACATATTATTGCACTTTCACCATATCAGACATATCACAATATAATATTATTAAACTTAATACACAAGTTGACAGAATGTAAAGAAATGCTCTGCCACCAGAGTTTTTGGTCAGGAGCCGCCTGTGCTACCGATGAATAAAATGATTCACGTACAGTCTGTATTAAACACAGTAGCGAGACTTATTTTTGGAATCTTAAGTTCAATCATATTATTTCGGGAATTACACTGGCTATGTTTTCCGCACAGGGTGGAATACTAACTCTATCTGCTTATATTAATTGTCATTTTTAAAATAGCTACATCAACTCTTTTGCTGACTATTTCTGCCACAACCGTATTATAGTTTAACAAGAAGTATTAAATATACCAATTAATATAAAATAAATAAAACAACTTTGTTTTTAGCCACAAATTTTTTTTTTCAAAGGTTTAAGCTATACTTAATCAAGGTATACTTAACTAATCCTTAACTACCTTGATAAAGAAGCTTGTATAGATTTGAAACCGGTCGGTATAAAAAATAAGTGGTGAATAACCAAAGTTAGTGCTTCAAATATAAAATTTATAGTATAATTATTTTTTTTGAAAAAAAATCTCCACCGTCAAGCCATAACAAGGTCATGTAAATACATAATCTCGTTAGAATTTTTAAAATATTTAACACACACAGCTGATTAATTATTTTATTATCTGGGCGGAGGAAGAACACAAATGTGTTTGAAATAGAACCAGAACCCTGGATGAGTGTAAAATAAATTTGAGTAGAAACAAGTTCGCCTTGTAGTTCAGTGGTTAGTGCGTTAGCCTACCATGCTCGAGATTCTAGGTTCGATTCCTGACAGTGTGGACAAGAAATATTGGTTTAGAGAGTGGATCTACACTGCAATATTTCAATGTTTCTGGACTGGCATCTGAAGCGTGAGAATGATCACCTCACCTTCACTGCAATTGGAATTCCAATGCACCACTAGGTGTAGATAGAGAAATTATGATAAGTATTTAAATAAATGTTACATTCATTTAATATACAACGCTTTAACATAAATTAATATTTATGATTGAAAAGTTTTGAAAAATAAATTAGCGGATACATTTTACTTTTTGTATTTTTATTGAATTATGATTTTTAAAAAACCCATTGAGGTTATATAAGCATATTATAAAGTCAAGTCACGTTATGTTTCATCTGGTAGTCACATGTGCTTTTTAAGGTTGATTTTAAATTTGTCTCAAAGTAATTTTTCAAGCAATAAGGTGTTCTTGTAGTGTTTATGTCCACTGTATAGTATTTTTGACAGTCCTGCATTTGTCTTTCCCCTTTTAATGAGGTAGTGTTGTTGTCTGGTATTATATTTGTGTACATCAGCATTTTTGGTTACTGAAATGTCATCGTCATGTATGTTTCCTAATGCAATTTTGTGTACAGTCAAATGTCTCCTGGAAATCAAGAGAAGAAAAGGATGGAAAACTTATGTTGCTCTTTGTTGCGAGATAGGCATGTTTAAGGATAGGAATGTCATGCTCCGTAGCATGACATTCCTATCCTTAAACCCAACAAAGATCCAAATTTCCGCTCTTCCGGCCGTTTCATAGTTATTTCTTTCACACTGCCAAAAGTGGCGGATTATATGGCGAGACAACACTTAAACTGAATTGTGGAGAGCACGGAAACTCTCCCCGAAACTTTATTTGGTTAAGGAAAACAAAGAGCACTATTAAAAGCGTGTCGGTTCAGACATTAGAGATCAGAGTCGCTCGTACTAAAAAATAATTCTTTATGGGGATATAGATGGAATATGTGACAGCATTATTTACATTCTAGAAGATAAAATGCTACAAATCGAAATCCCACAAAAGCTCACATTCATAATAAATTTGATTATTCGCGGTCATGCTGCGATGGAGAGATTTAAGCAAGGGACTGCCCCAGGGTTCTGTCCTGAGCCCAATTCTCTTCAATATTTATGCGTATGACATCAGCAACATTGTTCCCATAGAGTAAGTTTGCTTCAATATGCAGAAGATTTCTTCATGTATGCATATGAGAAGGATCCAGGATCCAAAGAATACAGAAAATGTTCTAAATTTGAGTATGAGAAAAATCAGGAATTTGCTGGTGGAACATGCTAACCATAATAATTCAGAGGTAAGATAGTTCATTTTACAGCCGAGATTGAGTTTTTTAGGAGTAATTATTGACATTCATCTAGTATTTTGACAGAGGTAATCGATGTTTCTAGTAAAACTAAACTTGAAAATCGATTGAAATAAGTACAGTTTATATGTTGCACATATTCTCGGTGCACCTTAACATAAACAACATACATAAATGAAAATTAAATCAAAATACTCATTCAAAGATTAATGTCGAGCGTTTTACACTCAGAAAATAGACAGCTGAAGGTATGAAGCACATTAAATTGTCAATGCAGAGTGTTTCGGGGCACTCGAGATAAAATGAACTAATTCAAGATAAAGTAACTAGTAATCAACTTCAGTCACATCATCATTCCCTTTCCCCACCTAATGGTGCATAGGGCACTGGATTGGTACACCAATCGCAGCATATCTTCATCATTTTTGTTACATGAAGGTAAGATGATCGGTCTCACGCTTCAGATACTAGTCCAGGGACTATGAAATATTTTTAGTGTAAAAACACCCTTTTAAATAAATATTTCATATCAACCATGTTGCGAATCGAACCCGAGGCCTCTTGCATGGTAGGCAAACGCGCTGACCATAACACCACGAGGCCGAAGAAACATAGTTAGTTCAAGAATGGTATCATGTGTCAATTTACGGAAGTCACAAGCGACTATGAAGATGAAAGAGTGCAGCATAAGTCCATTAGTTATTAGGTGATTTTATATTAAATTAAATCTACTTCTTTCTTTAAATTCATTTTATGCTCTTTTAGTATTATCTTCGGAGTTCTTCAAAGATTATTCTAAACGACATAAATTTTTAATCTGGGAAATAATCTCATGCATTATATACTTTACAAACATGTCCCAAATTATCATGAGGTAGGACAGCTTAAAAGTTAAAAAAATTAGGAAAATATAATAATGTTGTTCACTACTACGCCACCTAATTAGAAAAGACAATGTAGTAACCATTACACTAATGACCAAACATCTTATATTGAACATCATTTCCCTTTCTGTATCTAGCGTATCTGGATCACCAATTACGTAAGGTGATCCAGACTTACAGGCCGTTTACACGTGGATAGTACAATATTGTTCTATCTTAAGACTCAACCATTGTCCATGTGTAAACAGCCATTTGTAGGACAGGACATCGTTCCGAGACAGGAGATAGGCTAGCAGGCTGTCTCAGCGGAACGATGATAATCTTCACCACCGCACGCAGCCTCATTGTCTTCATGTGAACGCGTACGAACAGGACCTTATGACAATAGCAATGTGCTCAACGTATACATGTCGCTCCTGCGCATTTTTATAATTTAGTTCGTCTTTAAACAGTTCCAATACATCTCGGTACAAATTAGGTACTTTTCGTAAACTCGCTCGTAATAAATGATGTTGTGTATTCATTCGGGCTGATTTTTCGTAATGTCCCAGCATTCTGTCCGTCGAAGCTGTTCATGGAGCAGGTACAAGGCAACACTGTCTTATCTATTGTATTGTCAACGTGTAAAGATACTTCAAGGTTTAGGTACCAGTCCAGGAACAATGAAATATTGCAGTGCAGAAGCATAGTTCACATCCACTTAGCCGGGAAGCGAACCCAGGGCCTTAATCATGGTAAGCGAATGAAACAATCCCTACACTATGAGGAGATTTTTTTTATAGATCTACAGAGTCCTGGTCCCATTTCACACACGGAACTGTTTTCTTCGTGGACGTAAAAGGAGGTTTAATTTGTTTGAATACTCATCCACTTATCAGCTGATCATACTATGTATACTAGCGCAGCGACAAACATCAGAGAGCCTTACCACTGAGGGAAGTGGCCCTCTCCTGGCGCGCGGACAGGGTGGAGGGGGTGGAGGGCGCGGCGGGCGGGGGCGGCCAGAAGGTCTTGCGCGGCACCGACACCCAGCCCAGGCGCTCCCCCTCGCGGGACTGCTCCAGCTCCAGGAGTAGCTTTCCATCTGCAACACGGACACGGTGAGAGCGAGCGGCGAGCGCAGAACCAGCGCCCGGTAGACGGTAAAGCACTGTATGTGAGATTATCAGAGCGTAACAATGACTTTCTACTCATTACGGACGCCGTATGAGTGAGAGTAATTACGCGAAAAGTAACGAAATAGAGTGTGGAGAATGTAGGAAAAGGGATTAAGGAAACGGGAGTGCAGAAGGGAGTATACCTTTGAAGAACTTGAGCCGTCCTCCCGCGGAGGTCGGTGGCGCGGAGCTATGCACGGAATTACTATCCGAAACTCCCTTACTGCTGCTGTTGCCATTCATGCCATGTCTTCTGTCCACTTCCTCTGTCATTTTTGTACATGTTGTCAGAGTTGTGTTGTTTCTTTCCTGTATATGCATTTCATCTCTGACAAACCTGGGTCCGTCAGCATGTTGCGCTTTTAAAACTGTCACAATTTTTCATTTTGGGCCGCCGTATCGAAACTATTATATTTTGAGGAACGGCCGAAACTCGCGAAATAAACTCCTGTAAAACTTCAAAATTTTCATTCTACGTTTACCACCTGCGAAAAACAGCTAGACTTTACGCGGAATCGAGCATATTTTGAGTATTCTTCGAAACTGATCTAAATTATACGTAATTTTAGCGATCAAATGTCTTCTATTCTACACATTTTATCCCACCCACAACACCAACGATTAAGAAATTCCGACGCCGGATTCTTCGATACAAATCGCAAATCGAACCCACGACACAACTCGACATTTACTTGTTCGTTTTCCACTAGTTCATTCACACCCAGCATCCATTTTGGTTCGTTCAAATGGGTTCGTTCTTTTATCGTGTTTCATTTCTTCGACCGATGATTGGACGATATATTTTTTATGTGGCAACATTTACACCGGTGCTCGCGCACGCGCACGCACATCCATAGAGTTGCCAAAATACGTGTTGTGGCGGCCATCTCGATTTCACAGTTTGCGTTTGATTTTCGTACCCGTTTGGCGGTTGTTTATTTTCTCTTTCAAAGACTGTCAACAATCTAATAAAATGTCAGAAGTTTCATTTAAAAGAACTCTGGCTACGGAAGATCTATCCAATGTGGAATTTGACACCAGCGAAGATGTCGAAGTTATTCCCACCTTCGATACTATGGGGCTTCGAGAAGAACTTCTGCGTGGAATATATGCATATGGTTTGTTTATTCCGTAATCATCACACTTCCAATATCTCATTTTCACTTTACTTTATATGTGACTGATTTTTTTTTGTATTCATACGCTACCCGCTTATGTTTCGAGCAGTGCGCATAGCTATTTTTGTAGGTTATGTTTGTGGTATTTAGGTTAGTTATGTTTATTTCCTACCGTTAGTTATTTTAACTGTTTTATTTAATCATTTCAGGATTCGAAAAACCGTCAGCTATCCAGCAAAGAAGTATCCAACCTATAGTAAAGGGTAGAGACGTAATCGCTCAAGCACAATCCGGAACTGGTAAAACTGCAACATTCTCTATATCCATTCTCCAGTCCCTGGACACGACAGTACGCGAGACCCAAGTTCTGTGCTTGTCTCCCACGAGGGAGTTGGCCACGCAGATACAGAAGGTCATCCTGGCGTTAGGAGACTTCATGAATGTTCAGTGCCATGCGTGTATCGGGGGAACCAACTTGGGAGAAGACATCAGGAAACTGGATTATGGGCAACATGTGGTGTCGGGGACTCCGGGAAGAGTGTTCGGTGAGTTTGCTTTATTTGTTTTGGGGAACATCCACCTTTAAATGCCAAAAAGATGTTTCTGTCACTTTTTCCAAATTGTTATTATTAGTGTTGTCGACAGATGTATGAATTTTTAGCGGGACGTGTCTTTTCAGGCAAAAAATACATACAGCTATTTGTCAAATTGTGACATACAGCTGTTCGACTTTACGACCACAATCTGGATCAGTTGTTTGCCTGCGCTGAATACAATAAATCGAGATTCCCAAGATAGGTAATTATTATTCAACCACAGACCAACCCAAAATAATATAAAAAGAAACATATAGAAACCCGATAAATGACAGTGACATACTATTTCATTTTCGTCGTAGATTAATATCTTCACGCGGCGTAAGTAATTGTATATATAAGGAAATTATTGCATGTTCTGACTTACGACCTATTTTCAGGAACTGATCGCGGTCGTAAGACGACGAATAGCTGTATTTTCCTGCATAGAACAGCAAAGTTTACGATTATTCAGAAAATTATAAAAAATCTACTCTTTTTATAGTTTTACTGTATCATTATTATTTGTGGAAAAAATACGCACTTTCCCTGTCGGGAAAATCTTGATTTGAAAAAAAACATCGGTCAACCGAAGGCTCTTTTTTAGTATGTGCATAAATGCATTGTCAATTAGTGGTTCTATCTATACTTCGCGCTCAGCCTCCATACCGGCTGGGCGTGAATTTTAGTTTCTCTCTCCAATAGTAGCTTAAAATTCTAAATCAAATTGTTAACTGTTAAACAAACATTGTGTTAATGTTTATAAGTGGTCGATGTGTAGACAAAAAGTGGAAAAGAAGACTATTCATTTTAAAGCATTATTTTGCGCTTTATTTATTCTTACTAAAATATGTGACAAGTAGTGAATAACATCACTAATAATGTCACTATCTAAATATTTAAATTGTTCCTTTATCCTTCTTCTTTCCTTCCCATCCCCTCTCCTCTCTTCATAGTATAGTGTTATTTTTTTTATATATATAAATATATTTATTTTTGTTAATCTTTGCTTTTAATTTTTGTATAAAATTGTAAGATTCAATATGTCCATGTATTTATAATTTTCTCAAACTGAACGATTTGGGTAGGTAAGAAGAAATTGCCTTAAGGCAATATGCCCGCCCTTATATGTATATTTATTGCATATGGATATAAAGTGTCAAATAAATAAATAACGGAAACTTTCAAACAACATATACTTTAAAATCATAAAAAAGTATATGAACCCATTAAAATCGTTTAAGAATGTATTAATTTGTGATGCATGTACCAAGATTGAACTATCTGGAATACTACCTCCCACTACAACAGTGCTACTAAAAGTGAACTTATTGATACATACTCAATAGATTTAAAATATCCTTTCTAATATACTCGTACATACAAAATGATACGTCAGTCCTTAAACTACTCTCATACACACGTTTGTCTAATAATAATGTCAAAAATTAATAAAATTGAGCGGGAATTTCATACTCATTATAAAACGAAAAAATACAGACTAAAATGGATACAAAGTCGTTTGAACAATAGGCTTCTTTCCCCCCTCCGGCAACTACACGTGGACCGGGCCATCTTCTAGGAATTTAGCAAAAACATGTGTTTGCACTTGTGCGATACTGCGACAGTGACTAGTGACTACCGAACATCTACGAAAACTACCCTTTGGATATTTTTATCTGTTATGCTATCCATAGTGTTGAAGTGCTTTATCTGTTTAGTTTTTTATAGTTTACTTTTTAGCACGAACACTTTACAAATTTACTATTATGCTCAATGTTTGTTTTTGTAAATTTATTGATAATTTTAAGTTGCCAGAATTTCACTCGTCCATGCACTTTGTAGCTGCAAGACGATTAGTAATCTAGCTTCAATAGGTAAATGTTACCAACTATCAAATATCCAAATTTAGTAAATGAGGTCTAGAATTCCAACCGTCCATGCGCTCAGTAGCTGCAAGACTTATTGTTATGTAACTTCTATTTTTATAAATTTGTTTTGTATTTCATTTTTTTTAAATATTACTAAAACTCTAAACTCCATTGTCAAATAAAAAAATAGAAATGTAAATAGGGGCTAGATTTCTTATTGTCCATGCGTTCTGTAGCTGCAAGACTTGCTGGGATATTTATTTATTGTACAGCGCCCTTGAGGTAATTTTCACAAAAACGGCGCTATATAAATTATCCAAATATAAATAAATAAATAAATTCTATCAAAATTTGAAATAGTGAATTCAAACCAAGATTTGCCCGCAAAACTCACAATCTCACACATATCGCTGTCACTGCGTCCTTAATTTTTTTTATTTCACTATATTTTTTATTGCAGATATGATCCGGCGCAGAGTTCTCCGCACGCGCTCTATCAAGATGCTGGTCTTAGACGAAGCTGACGAGATGCTGAACAAGGGGTTCAAGGAGCAAATCTATGACGTGTACCGCTACCTCCCCCCGGCCACTCAGGTAGTGCTCATCTCCGCTACTCTGCCCCACGAGATCCTGGAGATGACTTCCAAGTTCATGACAGACCCCATTAGGATATTGGTCAAGCGGTAAGTTCATACTATTTTGCTGGCAGATATGTGAACTATTGTGTTGAAAATTTAAATCTTTTGGTGAGCTGATTCAAAGCGTGTAAATTTGTTACAATATTAAATTTTATTTGATCTTCTTGTATGTACAGTCAGTGAAATAATTCTACCATATGAATCTCACCCTGCATTTAAAGGTTTCAGTTTTTTTTTTCTTTACAAAAGTCAACCGATAGAAGCATTGGATAAGTGTTGGTGTTCAAACATAGCAGACCATTTCAACTAGCAAATGACATGTCATAAGCTCAATAAATGCCTAGACTGGAATGAAATTTTCCCATTCCAATGATTTACTGAAATATTTCAATTTTAAAGCAATTTTCCAACTTATGGCAAAAAATGGTAATCAAGTTACAGTAAATCGTATTAAAAATAAACATCTTGCGTGTTTTCAGTGATGAGTTGACTCTGGAGGGCATCAAGCAGTTCTTCGTGGCCGTGGAGCGCGAGGAGTGGAAGTTCGACACCCTGTGTGACCTCTACGACACGCTGACCATCACACAGGCGGTCATCTTCTGCAACACCAAGCGCAAGGTGGACTGGCTGACGGAGAAGATGCGCGAGGCCAACTTCACGGTGAGCTCCATGCACGGGGATATGCCCCAGAAGGAGAGGGACAACATCATGAAGGAATTCCGCTCTGGACAGAGGTAAATTTACATTTGTACAACCGACCTATTTATTTATTCTTGCCCAGTCTTGGAATACACATGTAAGTGATATTTATTTGTAATATTTATGTTTTTTTATGGTATTTCTTGATAAAATTCCATAATTAATGATTTAAAAAAATTGTAAATAAAGTTGCCAATAAAACTTCTTGGTTTAGTTTTACTTTTTTGTTATTTTGACCGTGGCCGGCCTGTGGTGTAATGGTCAGCGCGTTTGCCTACCAAGCAAGAGGTCTCGGGTTCGATTCCCGGCATGGTTATTATGAAATATTTATGTAAAAGGGTGTTTTCATAATAGAATATTTCATAGTCCCTGGACTGGTACTTGAAGCGTAAGACTGATCATCTTACCTTCATGTAACAAAAATGATGCCTACCCTATGCACCAGTAGGGTTAACTAGTTTGCTAAACAGTTCATTTTTGGGAGTTATTGGACCGAAATTGGGATAAGGCATTTATTATTATTACAAGGTGGGAAAAGAACACACGGTGAAATACAACAGAGTAGGAAATACACATTTGTAAGTTATAAACAATTAACCAGTCTTGAAGATGCCTACTTAGGCGAAAGCGCTTGTTGGTCGAAATAATAAAAAAGCAAAACTAAACCAAGGAGTTTTATTGATAAAATTATTTATAATTTTATCAAAATCATGATATTTATTTAGTTTGAAGTTGTACCTCATATCAATTCGAAGGAGTTTTACCATAGTGTAATGTATTATTTTTTTTACTTGTTAATTTTACAATTCCTAACTACTGTTAAATACTGTGTACCTATTCGTTTTCCCGAACCTCTTGCATGAACTTGGTACTCGGAATGCGGAAGTCTAAATTTTTAAGTAATTTAAAAAATGAAATTGATTTTTAAACAAGGAAGTATTATGATACCCTTTTTAATATGATAATACGTGGAACATATACACCATGTAAAATGGTAGTCTAAAAAAAACATTTAGACAAATATTGATTTTGTTTCAGCCGCGTCCTCATCACCACAGATGTCTGGGCAAGAGGTATCGACGTGCAACAAGTTTCCCTGGTCATCAACTATGACCTTCCCAACAACCGCGAGTTGTACATCCACAGGATCGGTCGCTCCGGCCGCTTCGGCAGGAAGGGTGTCGCCATCAACTTTGTCAAGTCCGACGACATCAGAATCCTAAGAGATATCGAGCAGTACTACTCGACACAGATTGATGAGATGCCGATGAACGTGGCGGATCTCATTTAGACTTTATATTAAATCATTTAGGAGTGTCTGTTTGAATGTGTGATGTATGATTTGAATGACTTTTTACGATTTAATATTAAGCCGCTAATATTACCTAAAGCTATTGTGATGATGTAAAATATATTTATGTTTCCACCGCTGGAATATTTTTAGAAAACTGTCAGATCTTTCATTTCCATTTATTCCTTTTAATCCCACGAGACATCCAAGTTCTCACTCAACTACTAAGATTACTAAATCTAATTAAATTTACGAAAATTGTTTGGAATTTTTTTCACATTCTCTTCAAAATAGGCTGGTATTAAAAGGGTTAAGTTTTTAAAAAAAAACAAATGCAATATTTTTTGTATTTAAAAATACGGAATTATTTGGAATATTAAAACAACATATTGTGACTGTATAAAATCTAAGAATTATGTTTTAAATTAAACAGTTGAAATGCATTTGCATGCACTTAACTATATTGTTTTCACTACACCACACACATCTTTCGAAATTTCCATAACAAATAAAAAAATAAACCACATATGAATAGTTTTATTTGATATTTCTAATTTTATACACTTAAAACTAAAATCATAAAATAAATTTTACCATAACAATGCATGTAATATACATTATGATTATTAATGTAATATCACACATCTGATAAATTACAGTCAGAACTCAGAATTTCCAGTAGTCTAAAAACTAAAGTAACATGTATTTTTCATTGTGTTTTTTTTTTGTTTTAAAGCAATGCCGATGTGTAATATATTTTAGATTTCATTACATTGTTTAACGAAAATCTCGATTATCACAAAGAAAATAGTTCAAATATTACACTGTTTGAGAGTACCCGCCAAATAAGAGTAAACGTGTAATAAAGCCATCAAGCAGTTAAATCATAATGCTAGAATTGTGTCTATTTTTGCACATACAAAGGTTTTTTATAATGAATTTGTGTACTTGACTCAAATTAGATAGTTTTGAGTTATGACTATTTTATCGGAGGTGTGTGTACATATTACATACGAGTTGATAAATATCAGACGCCAGTATATCCACCACAATGTCCATGTGGACCTACTACTTTCTGAATCGAAACAGTTTTTTTGACAATGTTTTCATTGTAATAATGAAGACATGTGTTCATTTGAATAGTACTGAAATGACCATTTTTTTTTTCATTACATTCTGTAGAACAAATGTCAAAAGATGCTTTGGGTGGACATACTGGCTTTTAATCTTTTTTATCAACTCATATATTCATAATCAATGGCTTATATATAATTTAAAAAAACTCCCTTAACAATAATAGTTATGCCATGGTTTTTTTTCTCTATTTTTTGAGTAATTAGATTTACACTGAGTTGTATTTATCTAAAATGTTTCTCATCTTTTATGTCCAAGTCGAGTTACTCAATTTTCGTATACAGAAGTGACTATTTGTTATTTTTAGGGTGCATATTAACACTGCATAGTGCGAGACCAAAATAGCAATTCTCACAAAATGGCTGCTTTGAAATACATTTTTGACCTAAATAAGCCGGACTACAAATTTTCTAATGGCTTTTAGATTCAAAACAACAATTCAACAGAATAACATAATGTTCACCATAAATTAATAGAACAGGAGAGAATCTTGGTTGAACAGCACTATATTGTTGAAGGAATAGTAATTTAAAATTTGAATTCTTTATATTTCTTTGCTTGTTTGGAGTCTGTGGTTTGTTGTCTCTTGCGTTTACTCTGAAACAAAAAAAAAAACACCATTATTGTCATATTTTGCGGACGACGAGATGCATCGGATCATAAGATGCACCCCAATTTTTTTTTTAATTTGCAGAGTAAAAAAGGGCATCTTATGGACAGAAAAATACAATATATATTATTAATCAGGCGAGAATGTAAATCTGATTCAGGTATAATTGATAAGATTAAGAAAACGTCTACAAGATAGTCAAGTCATGTAGAACAAATAAATGATGAAAGAATGGTAAAAACAGGTATATGCGGCGAGAATGAACGGTAATGTGGGACAAGGATGACAAAGGAAGACGTGGCATGATCGGATAAACCAAAACTTTAAGTCTGGTCATGTAAAAAGCAGGCAGAACCGAAGGGCATGTATGACGAGATGTATGAATGTGGAAGAACCTAAGAATGTATGCCAGTGGCAGTCCATTCTTTCTCTGCCTACCCCTACGAAGAAATGGCATGTTGGTAGTTGTAGTCTAAAGGTTTCGTTAAGATGTGCGGCGAGGAGAGGTTTAATGAATAGTGGTTTAAATATAATTTTTCTGTCACTTTCGCAGCTGCCTCCCTGAATACTGTGCGAAAAGAACAACTGATTGCCGGGCTGATTATGCCTAACTAAAATTGTCAAAATCGAGGTCTCGCATTCATGTTTTCTCTGCCCCAAAACTGAACGGATTATGTTTTTTTTAAAAGAAAGTATAAGAAATAAATTTTCTGTGTCAACATGTTTCACCTTTTTCAAAAAAAGTTGTAATATTTGTATGCCGTATGTCCGATAAAGACGGATATAAAACTAGGCATTTTTTAGGGTTTTTGAATGATCCTATCTCCTATAAAAGACAATTTATCAAAACAAACGAACAATATGGGCACTTCAATGGTGGATATCTAGTGTGTAAAAAATAATTGCTCTAGTGCCATAATCCAGGGAGTAAATATGAGAATATGTTTGTATGAAGAAACGTCAGACCGCGCATCCATTTAACAAGACAACTTAAAAATATTTTTTCTCAAAACTATAATACTGTGGCTCAGTTCTTCATTATTAAAATGTAGAACTGTGGATTTCTTAATAAAATACAAGTATACCTTCTGCCTGGCAACGTGCTCAGCCAACATGTCGGACAGATCCTCTTTGGCGGGGTGATGCTGCTGAGCACGTAGCTGCTGCTCGTAGCGAGCCGCCATGGCCTCTGCGTCCAACTCTAATTCGGAAGGGTCCAGAGCCAACTCTACAGCCCCCCCGCGCTCCGTCACGCCGCCCCCGGCCTGGCCCCTCCTAGCAGCTATAAAAAAATACATTATTTAAGAATAAAGAATATTTTGTGTTGTTGATTTATACAAGAAAATCAATTTTTACTATCATATGCGTCTAGAGGAAGTTAGTTGAGGCAGTTACGCATGGCGTACTTGCTGTATTGGATTTAGGGATATACATCATCTGGGCTGATGTAGTTTTAGTGTATTGTAATTGTGTGAGGAAATTGTACCGTACTGCAGTGGGCAGGTTTGTGTTGTATCGGTTAATGTGTTATATTCAATGCCAGGTGCCATGTTTTGAGGCGCATTCCGTCATCTCCATACTAATGTTTATAAATTTCAATGGCCGAGTCAGACGAGTTTAGTAGCTTTTGGGACGACCTAATATTTCGCAATCAAATTAAAAATTATGTCCTGTCTCTATATAATGTTCGGCTAGTGGTGAAACTTATACAGAGACGGAACATAATTTTTCATATCTTGACGTCACAATTGTCAAGGCCAATCTTGTCGCATTTTTGTGGAGGCGTATTTTTGAACAATTTTAGACTAATTTTTCTAAAAAATTTCTCATTTTTCTATCGGTATTCATAGTATGTGATATTTTCCTATCAGTAAACCAGTGCAGTGTTTTGGTGCGGGTAAGAGAATGATAATGATTAGATATTTGACTAATCCTCACTGTATAACTGATTTTAATAATTACCAATAACTGTGGGCGGCTGAGCTCCCCCAGCTCCTGTCATATCGTAAACGTGTGTTGAGGCCATCATGCCGGCTGTTACTCCTCGTTTCTCGGCTAACACCTGGTACAACACCGGTGTCTCTCCTCTGTGAAAATACAAATGTTTTACATACCATTAAAACTAAATTATATATTACAAAACCAAGCAACCTTCATGCACATATTATTCGGTTTTAAACAATGGCTTGGGCTACGTATTAACAAATAAATAAATACATACATATTCAAAATTTGTACAGTCACAAAGGAAGTTTCTCAAAATCAACTAAAATGTCGAGAAGAGTCTATAAGCATAATGTCCAATAGGGGCAGATAAAAGGTGTGACCATGATTACATATTTAAAATCTTTTACTGTAGCTTTTAGATTTTCTTTAACTTTTTTGCTAAACCAGTGACTACAGGTGTAAGAAAAATACAGAATTTTGTTATCTTAGAATAGAATAATCAACTCCTACGCCACTAGAGAGACTATTACTGCCCACTATTTAAAATCTGTAAAAATGTATGCATAAAAATATAAGCATGGCAAATATAAATTTTGTCAAAACTATTACAGCAACTGACCCTTCAATGTCATTTTCAATTTTTTTCTTCCTCAACTCGATGGTCTCTGGAGTTTCTAGTCCCTGTGGAACAGAAGTCATCCCTGAAGGTGTAGCCAGCCCTTCTCCAGGAGTCACTAGTCCGCTGGCAAGAGCTTCGGTATTCTCTGGTCCACCATCTTCCCCTTCTGATTCTGTGTACACATAATAAAGGCAAATTAAATATGATTTTCGGTAGTAATAAAAAATAATTAAAAAAACACTTATTTCATACAATATTTGAGTTTGTCCAAATGTTTGTAGACAAAAGACTGGATTTCACCCCCTCGGGAGTTATTAAGATTGACAAATTACAACAGGGATGGAGA
Organism: Micrasema longulum; assembly: GCF_059751315.1. NCBI lineage: Eukaryota > Metazoa > Arthropoda > Insecta > Trichoptera > Brachycentridae > Micrasema > Micrasema longulum. Next base: position 252,951 of record NW_028278894.1, on the reverse strand, counting down.
AAACATTTAAGTTTGTAAGTGAAAATTCTTGATGGAAGTTCATTGTAATTTATTATATATCAATTCATTAGTTAACCCAAAGAAAATTTATTGATAATGATCCTTAATAAAGATACAAGTCTCGAAGATGTCGCGAAAGCGATGAAACCGGTCACTGGATATTCCAAATTTGTGGATTAAAGTATCACTCGTTTATATAATAAAAAGGGATGGAGAATATGGATGTTAAAACATAGGCAAAATGGTGAATGTTACAGTGTGTTAAGTGGCCACTTAAACCAGCCAATGACAGGTCACAAGCCCTGTAAATGCCTAGACTTCCATATTCCCCTATTTAAGGTATTCTCCATCCCTGTTGTAATTTGTTAATCTTATTTCATATTTCAATAATGCACGTGTATTACAAAATAAATAAAAGAATGGTGTGAACACTTTGTTTTGGAAATCTACAAGATCTATTTTTATTGTGATAAATGAAAAGGTTTGGCTAAGACAATCAAGTCCATGGTGTTTTAGAAAACTGTGCCTTAGAATTGCTGAAATTCGAAAGATCTAAAATTTAGAATGATTGTAATAAGTACATATCTTGTAAATAATTTTAGAATTTCACATAAGGTAAAAACTACTTTGTACATACATATTTATCCACAATAAAACAGAATTGATTTAATCGTAATAGTAATTTCTTCTCTTTGGTGAAGTTTTCCGAGTAAAACGATGTAACAGCGGGATCTGTAATATTCGGCAGTGTGAATTTCTAAAACAATTAAAATTTTACTTAACCAAAAAACTAACCTTCTTCTGATGATTCGCCCTCAGATTCTGATTCCAATTCCCCCCACATAGTTCTGTCTACCTCTGGTTCTTCTGCATCCTGGAAATAAAATAGTACATACTTGGTAAAATAATATTTTTTTAACGATTGCAATAATTGTACTATGTAACTGATTAAGGAAGGTTATATAAAATTAAGCTTAGATTGTTAAAAATAATGATGACCACTTAATCAATAAGTGTTTGGGAAGAAAGCAATGTATCAGAAAGTAAATTATTATAGATCATAAAGATAGACAATTATCTCTCTTTTAACATAGACTATGTTCCAATTCCATGGAACCTCTGTCTTGTGGTAAGATGGAAATTAAACAAATGCACAGTGTTTTTTAGGTTAGGTTATTTATTAATTTCTGTTATGTGACAGTTTTGCCCGAGACTTTTGCCTTTGACGAACCCAAGTTAGGAGTGGTTTCTCCCGAGCATGGTTTAGGCAGGTCTTGTTCCAATTTGTTTTCTCGATACGGAATATATTTTTGTAAATAATTATTAGTTTACTTAAGAATTTTTTGAATGCCTTCTTCTTCTTTAGCTTTATTCTCTCCACTGCTGAATAAAGGCTTCTTCCAAACGTCTCCATTCCTTCCTATCACCCGCTTTCATCATCCATGTTTTACCGGCAATAGAGGCAATGTCGTCGACCTATCTTTTCTCTGGAATCCCTTACTCACCAAAATCCAACTGTCGAGTGGTTAAGGAAGGAAAAAACTACCTTACTGCCCATTTAAAATTTAGGTTTTATTAAATAAATAAAAAATATATATTACATCTTGGAGGTTTTGCGTGTGTCCAAACACATCTCCGTATAAGGGCTTTCCATGCTCGTCGACTGGGGGTTTGCCCCATCCTCCCGCGTGGTAGCCGAAGGCACAACCTTCAGGAATGGGGGCGTTCAATCCGGCTATCTTCAGGTTGGGGTAGGAGGGAGGGGGGCCGTATCTCTGCTGGGCAATAAGCCAAGGAGGGGGCACCTAGAAAGAACAATTCGAAAGGTAAGAAACGAGATTGATAAAGCACTCTTTAAAAAATAAATATTTACAATATTAAATAAGTTTTTTAGATAAAATAATATATCAAATATTTACATCTTTGCTTTTAAAAAATCAGCCTGGCTTGGAATGGGATTCGAACTCTATATAGCCAGATAATGTTATAGTAGAAAAATAATATTGTAAAAACATAAATAAATAAATGTTTGCTTTCAGTTTATCTATCTGTTTATTTCAGTTCCCCATAAATTTATTTTTCTTAAATAAAAGTGAAATAAAGTAAAATTATTATGTTCAACTTGCAGATTTAAAAGAACGACTGTGGTGAATTATAGAAACAATAATATTCAGCAACCAAAATTGTCTGATCCTTCAACATTTATCCTATTATTTCAGTTGACTTTTCTTAAGAACTTTAATAAGAAAATAAAAATTCGCAAACCTTGTGACTGTTTGGTCCGACGGGCATACCGAGAGCAGTTCGAAGTTCCTCACTAAGGTCGCCGGGTTTCTTCTCCTTCAATCTAGTTTCAAACTCTTTGCCTTCATAATACAAGTCACCGTGTATTGTCATACGAGGTTTGGTCTGCCACCTAGAAAACATAACACAACAATAATTAATAACATAATTGAAAAGGTACATAGTTTTATTTATTTTTGAAACAATAACAAATTACTAGCAACACTCGCATACAAACTTTATAGCATGATATTCTGAGGCAGAAATAATTGCAAAACTGTCCTCTTGAGGGCGCTTAACGAGTCTCTAACAATATCAATGTTTCTCGCAGTGTCTCTGTTTAATTTGTTATATTGTCTAGACATGCGAGATAGAGGATTATGACTGATAGAACATTGTTTACATTGTAAAGAACAATATTACGTATTCGGGAACATATATTATTCATAAGGGTTTTCTCAAAGTAAACCATTGTTAAATACATTTTTAGTGATTGAAAAAATTACTTACTTGAAGAAAGCATCGTGTAATTTTTGATAATCAATATCAATCTTCCCTAGTTTAGGTCGGGCCCTTTCTCTCATCTTGGCCTTCAGGGTCTTGGCTTCCTCCTTATCCTGAAGTGAGGCTCTCATCTCCATAATTCCAGTCTTCTTGATAAAGTCTGGTAAGTCAAACGGTGGCTTTTCTATACCCCTTTTACCTTGCAAATACTGAAATAAAATAATTAATTTAGATAATCTCTCCAAATAATCTACCCTCTAATCCTCCCTCTCTAAATACTGAAATAATACTATTTGCAATGAGGAATTTTTCTGGGGCATATTAACAATACAAACATTTAATTGTATGGTGAAACTTCTCTAAAATACATATATTAATAAAATAATAAAAATTAAACACATTTAAATATCTATCATTATTCACAAATTAGTTCACCAATCATAAATGCTAAAGATTTTGTAAAATAACTAGGAGGTAAGGAGTAAGAACAAGAAATGGTATCACAAGTAAAAATTAAAGTGGGAAATGAAAAAATCTCCATTTTAAAAAATCATACTGGCATAAAAATCACATTTTTTTATTGGTTTGGTTTAAGTGGTACAGTAATACAGATTATACAGATTCTAAACGACTTTATTAAGAGCAGATATCTTGAATTTAAAGTAATGTACAGTCTATTCAAATCTAGAATGAACCTTGATTATGTGCGCCTGACCAAATATTTTCAAAAAAATATTCTAATGTGCCTATTAACATAAACGAAATTTGTATGTTTACTTGGTTAACCGACTACTAACACACTAACCGGCACTAACACACTAACATAGGCTTATTAAACATTCAAACGCACTGTACCATACCATACCTTGCGCTTGTAGCACCAATGTCTGGGAACTTGTACCGTATTCCGATGTGCCTTGAGCTGGACAAGGAGTCGAGGGTCTCGAGCAGTAACATCATACATCTCCACTACGTCTGGTCGCACCACCAACTGCTTCAGTTCTGCTACTGACAACCTCGACAACTTCTTCAATTTCCTCTTTGACAGGCGCTCCTTCTCATCATTAGCTTTTTTCTGAAATTCACAAGATTATTAATGTTGTACAATTTACATTAGCTTGACCATTGGTTAAGCCGATAATTTGTTTCAATTATATTTTAGCCAGGAAATCATTATGGTGTTATGAAGTTGCCGCGCCTGATAGGAAATCATCGGTTTGGCTTCACTGTGTTCTGTTTGCCCGCTAAGCAACTGCATCTACTCACATTCCTGCAAGTTAATAAATTCTTCCAGCTGTTTTTGCCGTGTGTATGTTTTCGCTACGCCTTTACTCGCTTAATGCCGTGAACATTGGCATTGGACATTTTCATAATCCATCGCCTTTCATATAATCTCCGCACCTCCGGGGAATTCGTGATACTGCAGTTTCTTGAAGACCAAGCCCTAACAGAGTGAGCTGATTGCTGACAAGACATGAGACGTAACTCCAGGTTGGTCAGTGTTTTTTTTACATATTGATCTGCTTTTATGAGGACATATCTAGTGAATTGTTGGCCGCATTATCCACTAGGAGGTTACATTGTCAGTTTGGATAAATAATTATTGTTCTGTCCCTGCCGCTAATTTTTAATCCTTTCTCGCAAGGTGAAGCTATTTACACTCCACCAACTGTCAAAATAATGTTTTTGATGCTCGTGATAAGAATTATTATTATTTTACAGAATAATACAAGTCTTGGTATTTAATATTTTGAAAAAATCTATTGTGTTCTAGCACAGTCGGATATAATTTAATTTAAATTAGTTTTAGTTTTTTTTATAATTATATAAAATCATGATTTACAAGTCCTGCTTTTACTTATATTTAGTAACACTGAAATTTCGGTTTTAGTTTGGCCAATAAAACGAGTTTCGGCCTCTGTTTCAGTTTAGACCAAAATTTGACCGAAACTTTAGCTCAGCTGAAACCTGCGGTCGGGATATGTTTTATTACGTTTGGTTGTACTTGCGTCAATCTTATGGTTTGTGACTCGACCGCATGACTTGTGACTTTTAGTTTGTTTCAGCTTCTAAGATCTTTCATAATTGTATTTTTATAATTCCTTAAAGTTTAAGTTCCTATAGTGTACATTGAAGAATTGTCACATATAAGTTATATCTATAACATAACAACGAACCAATAAGCGCTAAAAGTAAACAAATTTACTCATTAAATTTATGCCTTTATTTCATTGTGTATTTTGAACTCGTAAGGTTCGACAATATAAACACCTAGTTTTGGGCGTTTTGAAGAGACTTTTAACGTATTTAAATAAGTTTCGATTTCGGATACGGCCGAAACTAGAACAGAAGCCGAAATTCGGTTTCAGTTGAATGTTTGGTCGGTCACTACTTATATTATAACATGTAATTTTGTTGAGTCTCCCACCAGTCTCACGAGGTCAGGCACAATAAAACCTGGTCTCTGGTGAATAATTCTAAATTTAAGCAAACAGTTTTTTAAACAAAAACACATTTTACTTATTATAAAGAAGTACATACTAAAATGTTATTTAATAAGAAATTAATATTTCCATGTCATATTTGTTAATTCATATGACATGAAAAAAGTCTTGACAGTTATTTTTAAAGATTTGTAATTTCCGATGAATAAACATTGCATTTTTTTAAATTGCATGATTATCGAATTTTGAAGATACACAATAAACTTTTTTCTTTTTAATGTACAATTTTCAATGATTTTATGAAACGATAAACCATTTTATTGCCAATCATTACAAACCCAATTTGGCAGTGTTAATGAACGGAATGATTCTGATGAGCTGAAAAGAGTGACATTTTTACCATACTCGCTTAATATCCTATTGATGTTATTTCTTTTTTTTTATCAGATTTAAAAGTTATTCTATACCTCTTCAGTCTCTTCATCTACTTCAAATTGATCCTGAACTCGCTCTGCCTTCCTGGCCGCAGGTACGGGGCGACTAGGCGCAGCCAGCTCTTCCAACTCAGGCTTAACTTCTGATATTTTGAATACTTCAAATATCCTGTGAAACTGCCGATACATGGGCTCCAATTCGTGAAACTGTAAATTCTCTTGAATATACCTGTAACATGACAAATCACAAACACCATTTTATTGAAAAAACAAAAGCATTACTTTAAAACTGCGAAGACCTTTATAGCTGTAATACAGCGATCAAAAAGCTGGTGAGAAAAATAATCTAATTTTTAATCAGAGAACATTGATAAAAAGTCAATAACCCAAAAAACATTATGAGAAATCGTAATTTTAAAGTTTGGAGACCAACGAAAAATCGGATTTTTGGGTTTTATGTACGCAACAATCAATTTGTGTCCTTTAAATACATTCCATTGGTAACTTTCGCCTTCTGATATATTTTTTAATATCTGGAACTTTTGCTTATTTATAATCTAGACAATGCAAGCTATAAGAATTAGTGAAAGCTAGAAAATATTAGATATAATTATTGTCACATAGTAAAAAACAAACATTTCGGATTTACCCAACTTTTTTCAAACCAAACCTTGGTGACGTTTGCCTCTAAGAACATAATTTTACGCTTGGAATGGCATATTTAACTCAAAACTGTCATTTCGGGGTTAATGGCTTTTGCCTGAACAGCGATGATATGTCTTATAATACACAAATTGGTTAAAATCTAGTATATGAATGCTAAATTTTAGAACACATTCTAATTTTGAACCACATTTTTACTCAGATTCAATGCGCATATTATATAAATAATATGTAAAAACTAGTAAAGGGACTGCCACCACATTTTTAAGATGACAGAATCAGAAACTATTTTCGGATTTATTTATAAAATTTTTAAAATCATATTTAAATTAAATCGAACATCCCCACTAAGCATTGTGATTAGTTAGTTAAAAATTTTTATTAACAGGATAATTAAAATCATTACACATAGAGTATTAAATTGGTTATGAAAAAGTAAACAGGGCTTACTCGACTTCGACATCGGGAGCATTTTCATTATTTTTCTGACTTTTTTCCTTATCCTTGTCATCTTCTTGTTTTCGCATCTGTTCCTCTTTTTTGTTTTCCAGTCGATTTGCTTTTGCTACCTTCTTGCGTTTCTTTTTCCTTTTATTTTTATTGGCCTTACCCAATCCCTTCACATTAAGAAAGAGTATTTATTAGAAAATAATATATAACACAATATGTATCATCAAATTAATTTTAAAATATAAACATTATAAATTTCTAAAAATAAAAAAAAAAAACAGGGTACATCACATCAGTGTTCATAAAATGATCAAAATTAGTAATGAATAAAAATAATACAACTACCAATTTATTTATTTAAATAAATTAGTACCCAATTGAACGTAGTTAATAAAAATAGTTATATCTAATTCCTTCTTCACATTCAACTCCAGAAAGAACTTCCTGACAAACCGAATTGTGGAGGAATGGAAAAGTCTTCCCGGGAAAGTGGTACATGATAGATTAGTGTGTTCAAAAATCGACTGGACAAACACAAAAATGCATAATGTGCCCTATTGTATTTATAATTAAAGTTATGGAATTTTCGCAAAACAAAACCGAAATCTAGCAACAAAAAAAAAGAAATTTCAAATGCAAATAGCAAATAGACCAATCCAAAGACTGATTACTCAAACCAGAGATTATATAGAACAAGTTGCTCTAACTTCAAACCAAATTAATTAATCGGATTATTGAGATCAATCAATTATTTTAATCTCTGGTCAAAATAGTGGAATTCGATGTTGCCAGTATGTAAATTGGTTGTAGTTCAAATTTCTACTATTTTCTACATTTGGGACAGCCTTTTTTATGAGCATGAATAGATACCTCTTGTTTGGATATAGTGGGTGGAGGTGGAGCCATTACACCATCATCATCATCATCAGAATCTCCTTCTTCATCCTCCCCTTCTCCTTCATACTCTGAACTTATCACTGGTGCTGGAGGCGGTGTAGGAGCTCGGGGTTCTACAATAAAATTTTCAAATAAATCATCAATATTATATAAAATTAATATCGATCAATAAGATTTTATATTTTAGTTTCCACAAATTCAAAATTAATTATTTAAGTATATTGCTGGTTTTTTTCATGGAATATTTTTTGATTATAAATAGCAGATTGTGGTAAAATAATGATTACATAGTTAAACTCCCCAGATTACTTGATTAACTCAAACTGAAAAATATCATGTATTCAAATTATAAAAATTTGAGTTAGCTTTATCAGTAATTTAACAAATAATATTTATGCAAGCGCAGATCACTGGTCTGTAATACTTTGATGTTATTTAGCACTTAATTTTATTACATGATTTCTATGGCTCAGTGGCAGATTTAGGATTGAATCATTGACAAATCATTATTTTAAACACTTGTTAGACAGTTTATTTATTTCAAAACAACATTGTTTTAATTTTTTTTTTCAAAATACCAAAAGGGATATCTGCAGCCTTATTATGTCACAATATCGTTTCGTAAGTTCATTCGTTCATCATATATACATCTCATTCTAACGCAATGAAAACCCTATTTCGCTCTCAAATTAGTTACAGCATAAGGTCACAGGTTATTTACATCTTTAAATTAATAACGGTCTATGAAATACTGTTGAGTAAAAATAAATATTTTTATGTACCATTTTTGTATTAGTAGTATAAAAAATATGTTTTGATTTATCGTTTTAAATTCCTGTAAAAACAGTTCACTGCATTGGCCACACCCCTAATCCATCACGATTTGGTTAAATTTTGACCTATGCGAATCTTGATGTCACAATTCTCAAGGACAAACATGTCGCATTTTTGTTGAGATATATTTCTTAACAATTTTATTTTTACACTTATGAATGAAAACATTTTTTCTCAATGAATATCCATGTTAATTTTGAAAATACAATTATTTTCCAAATCCATTTCACATATTTTTATCAGTATTCGTAGTATGTGAAATGTCCTTATTCTGTTGTGATACACGATAACGCACACACGGAAGACACAATTTTTATGAAAAATGAATTACTTATGTATGGAACGATATTGTGCCTTTTTTACCTAATTGAATTATCATCAATTTTAAACTAAAAAGTGCTCCCCTAAATTACGTCATCAACATTTAAGAAAGTGCAATATCCCAAATAACTAACCGGGTTCCTGGTCTTCATTAGACCCAACAGCAGCCGCCCTCTGGTCCTTAAAGGCGAGCGCTTCTTCCAGTGCCTTGGGCAAAACAACTTCACTTGGTTTCTTATTTTTCAGTTCTTCTGGTTTTTCTACTTTCAGGGACAGCAAGGACGGCAAGTTGCTACTGTTCTGAGGGCGCTGGGGCATCTCTTCCCGGCTACCCGAGTCTCCCATGGAGCCGCCCCGGTCTCCCATGGAGCCGCCCCGGTCTCCCATGGAGCCGCCCCGGTCTCCCATGGAGCCGCCCCAGGTGGGCGGTGGGCCCATCCCCGGGGGGAGGTTCATCATACCTCCAGGCCCACGCCCCATTAGCGGAGGTGGGCCCATGCCGGGAGGGCCCATGCCGGGAGGGCCCATGCCGGGAGGGCCCATGCCGGGAGGGCCCATGCCAGGAGGACCCATATTCGGAGGGCCCATTCCAGGTGGCCCCATGCCAGGAGGTCCCATGCCAGGAGGGCCCATGCCCGGCGGGCCCATGCCAGGAGGGCCCATACCAGGTGGGCCCATGCCGGGTGGGCCCATGCCGGGTGGGCCCATGCCGGGTGGGCCCATGCCAGGTGGGCCCATGCCGGGTGGGCCCATACCAGGCGGGCCCATGCCAGGTGGACCCATTCCCGGAGGGCCCATACCTGGAGGTCCCATTCCGGGCGGAACCATGCCAGGTGGACCCATTCCGGGCGGCCCCATTCCCGGCGGCCCCATTCCCGGCGGTCCGTGGCCCATTTGATTTTGATTAGATCCCATCTGTCCGGGAGGACCCGAACCCATCGGGCCTGGTCCCATGGAGCCTGAATTAGAACCCATTTGTCCCGGACCTCCCATTGGTCCAGAATTGGAAGCGGGAGGGCCAGAGTTTTGTCCCATTCCCATTGTGCCAGGAGGACCCATCATCATCCCCTGCATGGGTCCAGACCCAATGTTAGAATTGTCTTGATTGGACCCGCTGGAAGAGAAATTGGGAGTTGGAGGCACCCCTGGTGGCCTCGAGGACTGCATGACACCCGGAGGAGGAACATTGCCCATCATGAGCGGCATATCCGAGTTGGTCCCGCTGCTGGAGAATGGGGCGCCCCCGAAGCCAGGAGGAGCGGGCATCACAGACAACATCTGCCGCTGCATCTCGGCTTCATGGTCGCTCATAGAAGAATTTGAAAGTTCTTGGAGGGCGGAGCGCTGCCGGCGGAGAAGATCATCTTGTTGCTGTTGTTCCAGCATTGCCTGCTGCTGGGCGATTCTCACCGCCATTCCGTCCTAAAACATGAGATAAAACTTTTTCATTGCGAAATATTTAACTTATATTTTTTTTTATTTATAAATCTAAGGCATACAAAGGTACGCTTTAATAAAAATTCTAACCTCTTCGCCGTTGTCACTCATGGTTTAAAAGATTGGCCCCTTTTTTGTTTGGTAAAGACGTATTTTTCTGACGGTTTAACAAAATATATAGATTTTTGGAATTGGATAACTTTTTAAATGTGGATATTTTGTATATTCAAATACACTATTCTGATTATTTCGCTCCTGTCGCTTGACGCTTGACGCAAAGCGCGCAAAACCATAGAGATTGTCTAAAAACTAATGGTGGGAAGAATCGAATTAAAATATACGAAATATTCGATTATTAAAAAGATCGAGACATTTCGAAATGCTTACAACTAATCGAGTTCACTAGTACTAATCGGAAAAATGATCGAGATATCTCGAGTGAATTCATTCAAAATGGTTTTCCGAGACAATCGAGATATGAATTCGGACTTGAGATTTCGAGACAATCGAAATATGATTTCGATCTTGACATTTCCAGACAATCGAAATATGATTTCGGACTTGAGATTTCGAGACAGTCGAAATGTGATTTCGGACTTGAGATTTCGAGACAATCGAGATATGAATTCTGACATGTGGGTAAACATTCACAACTTTTAATATTTTTGTATGTCGTATCATCAGCACTATGATTTTAATTTTGATTTTATTTTGAAATTACTCTGCGTGTGACGTATTAAGTTCACGTCTGTTAGTTTGTTTCTCGAAAATAGGATAACTATCGTCGTCATCATCATTCCCTTTCCACACCTAATGGTGCATAGGGCACTGTATTGGTAAACCAATCGCAGCGTATTTTGATCATTTTGTGTTACATGAAGGTCAGATGATTAGTCTTACGCTTCAGATACCAGTCCAGGGACTATGAAATATTTTAGTGTGAAAACACCCTTATAAATAAATATTTCCAATCAACCATGTCAAAGACCTCTTTTTTTTCATATATTTTTTTTTTATATGGGAGTTGCTTTATTATTTACCTTGCTTATAATACACAAGGTTTATATTTTAAAAAGTGGATTTTTCTGCAATTAAATATCTTTAAATTTATCTAAACTATTGGGATCAGGAGGGGTATATTAATGTGGGCTAATCAGGAACTTCTCAGCATTTGCTCACGTGGAGAGGAAACCACTTAAAACTCTTCAGGAGAAGCCGGCCTGTTGGCAGTAGTCAACAGGCCTTCCGTTCCACTAGAGGAGTGTTCGTCATTTTGTTCCCTACTTTGGTTTATTTTACCAATTTCCTGCGCTATATTTATCATGTATGATACTACCTCTTGTGTGAGTTCTTTATTACCTATTACCGATGGGATGTCGCATAAATCTTCACCCAGGCCTCTGCATCGCGCCTCCAGCTGTTGTCTTTAAAAGCTGAAAAAGGGGCAATGCATCAACAGGTGAGGGACATCTTGAGGAGTTTCATCGTCGCATGGGCAGCTGTCAATCTCTGAGAGCTTGAAGCGATGCAGGTAGCTCATGAAGCCACCATGACCCGTAAGCATCTGGGTGAGCTCGTAGCCAGCATTTTGCATTTTTCTGAAATCATAGGCATGAAAAATTGTAGGGAAAAACATTTTAGTTACACTTCCGGTTGTCTCACTCAAATAGCGATCGTTCCAGAGTTGAAGGGTCCTGCTTCTTATTTTTCTTTTGGCGAAACTGAGTGAAAAATCGGCGAAATCGGGGGCTGTTTTCTTAAGCGTAGCCTCCCGAGCCTTTTTGTCAGCCTTTTCGTTGCTAAGGATTCCGCAGTGTCCTCGTATCCAGCCGATGTACATGTCCTGGTGTCTGCATCGTAGATTCTGGATATCTGTTCTTATGTCCATTACAATAGGGTTGACTGAATTTCGGTCAGTTATTGCATGGACTCCAGATTTGCAATCTGTCAGGATCGTTATTTTCTTCCATCTGTTTGGTGGCTTCTTCAAAACATAGACCAGGGCTTCTCTGATCGCAAAGAGTTCTGCCTGAAACACGGAGCAAAAATTGCCGAGTTTCAACTTTCTCGACGGCAGCTCTCTGATGCCATCGTAAGGTACAAAAGTTGCACCCACTTTGCTATCCAAGAGACTGCCGTCCGTGTGGATTCTCAGCTCTTCCCGCGCCGTCCCAGGCAGAACCTGATCATCATAGCCGTGATCTAGCGTCCACCCACACGCTTGAAGCGTACGTAATCAGAGGCTCTACAGCACCTACGTATATTTGCTGCATAACCTCCAGCGACGCACCCCATGTGGGTTTGGCGGCTCTCACGAGTTTGTTTGTAATACCTGCGGCTTTTTTACAAACACTGTCAACGTGTTTGGACCAATTTAGGTTGCGATCTATGGTAAGACCCAAAACCTTAAAGTGGTCCACATAGTTCAACTGAACTCCGTTCATATGAATGGCTGGCTGGCGGCGGTCCTTTCTTCTGGTTATAAACATTGCGTTGGTTTTATCTTCGGCGAATTGTAGTTTAGCTTTTGAGCCCCATGTTGTGATAATCTTCAGTGTATTGTCTGTCATCCTCTCAAGTTCTGTTGTATTGTCTGCCACGGCTGTCAAGAAAAGATCGTCCACGAATGCCTTCAGTTCGACTCCCGCACCTAAGTTTTTCTGGAGTACATCATCTAAGATGTAATTCCAGAAGCTCGGTCCGCAGGAGGATCTTTAAACGCATCCTTTGGTCGTAACCTTTTCAAGAGTGGCATCGAAGTGTGACAATACAACTTTCCTTTGTTGATGATAGCTCTTCACTAGCAAGAACAAGTTTCGAGGGCACTTCTTACTGCTCAGTTGGCACATCAAAAATGGCCACCAAGCGTTATCAAAGGCCCCTCTTATGTCAAGCGAGATCACTACTAAAAGACCAAAAAGACCTCTTGCATGGTAGGCAAACGCGCTGACCATTACACCAAGAGGCCGACATATAACTATCACAACGCTGTATTATTGGTTGATTTTGGTGAACTTTCTTTCATACATTTTCAAGAAATTTACAATTTATTTTTCTAATTTTTACCGTGCGTAATAAAACATGTTTTATTTCAAATTTCCCGTAGGGCTGAACTTCCTTATAATTATTTTGAAGTACTTTGTTATTACAGATGTATTTTTATCCCCCTACCCAACAGTTACCAATGTTGTTTTTTTTTTTGGCCGTTTTCTTATTTTTCACGGTAAAAAATCGATAAATTCGATTTTTGAATTCGATTATTTGCATGTCTCGAATGCTTGTATTTCGATTATCTAAATATCTCGATTATTCTATATTACCAAAAACCACAGAAACGCGTCGAAGTATAGAAAATATATTAATATTTTCGATCGTTTTCACTGCGAGTGTTGTAACTATGAATATGTGGTAGTTCTTACCTCTGTGGAATAATACAAATATTTTTTTTTACGAAAACCTGACACAAGGTAATTTACGGATTTTATTGTTACTTTATTATTCTAAAGTAAATTCAAACAAAAGTCCAGAGTCAGTAATCACCTGTAAAATTCTATGCCTGTAACCTTAGTTGAAAATTTCATAACTATGGATATTATTGAATTTGGTTTTATACAATTTATTCCTACTAGTCACGCCTGTTCCCCAAAGGAAATATTCTATTCTTAGCTTTTCCTGCATTCGATTGTGTCTGCTTTTGACATGATATTCTTAAAAGGCTATTAACTATCAACGAATAAATAAAAGCCACTGTTTTGAAAAAAAACTATTTGGTAAAAGAAATAAGTTTATGCCTTAATATATGTTTTTGTATGTGCTTTTGTTCTGATGCATATTTATTGGAACAATCGGAGAAATCATTAGAAACTCCTAATCCCACGAAAGAAAAAAATATACAAATTATCATAAATTAAAATATTTTTTTAATTATAAAAGATCATTGATGTATTAATACAATACAGTGTATTAATAAATCAATGTAAAAGATCCTTTGTCATTTTCGATGTTAGCACTAACAACAATGGGATGTATGTGTTTGTCTGATGGCCCGAAGTGCAAGAAATAATAACATCATTAATAGACGGGCAAGAGTAACTTACCTGTAACTCATGAGATGTATTAAATTTTTAGAATAATATGTTAGTTACCAACCATCCATTTCTATGTAATGCATCAACACAGGGACACCTAGTAAACAAGCTTAGTATCGTAGTATAAACATTGTTTGATTGTTTAACTTGTCCATGTATAAATATATAAATTAACACATTTTTTGACAATATTTATGAAATAAGGCTATGGGAAAATAAATCATAATAATTTATTGTTTAAATTCTTTATTTTAATGATTAAAATAATTCATTGAGAGTAATGTAATGTATTCATCAAATGATACAAGAAATAAAAGCTTTATATATTTGTTTTATAAACAACAATAATAAATATAGCAATTAACAAACCTATTTACAATATAATATATATACATAGTTCAGGCAAATCTGAATTTTATTGATTGAAGGATAGTAAACAATAAAATAAAGATAGAATATCGCAATTGTCTTAAAAAGCTAGATGAAAACGTAGAAAAATAATAACATAAAATAACATTCTCAACCACATTAATTTCTTCATTTTGCACCACAAACCACAACAGACCAAGAGGGTTTAAATTATAGCGCAGAACCACCAAGCTTGAGAAAAATTATTTTAATATTTATCCCACTGATAATTCTATCCAGATCCCTCCACACATAAGGCGAACATAAAGTAACAATGTTGAATAAAAGAAAATAAAATAATTTCAACTTATTACCTACTATATAGATTAATCAATTATAACCAGTTATACTAATTTCTCTACGGTGGGTTATTTTCATTTATACTAGAAATAATAAACAGTTTCATTTGTTTTTTAATAATTTTACCTAACTGTTCTTTCCCAGTGAGGTATTGAATAAAACATATACTCGTATATATATATATAGAACAGCTTATCTTCACTTTGCTGTACGGAAAAAAAAGGAAGTCCATTATGATAGTTTATTTGTAAGTTTGTTCAAGAAGATGCCATGTATTTATAATTTTCACGAAAACTGCATTTTTTAATAATTTAGAGGGTTAAAAGAAAAAAACGTCAGCCCATAATCACTGTTTTTGGGAAGACCAACAAAATCAGTAGCTAAAAGACTCTTTCCTTTAAGTTCAATGTGCACATCAGACAAAACTTAAAATGGACTTTTCGCTACTTGTTACACCACGCACAAGTTGCACATCGAACTTGAAAGAAACAGTCTTCCTGGACAGTGGTGTTGTTACTTTTAACCCCCTTATTTATGGTATTGTAATTTTCTCTTCTTATGGTCTGCAAGTTTCTACTTGCCTAGATAATATTAAAGTGAGCAGCATAGCTGCTGCATATTGCTTAGCACAGGGATTTTTTTTCAATAAAAAAAATTACATGTTTATACTTTGCCAATTTCCACATTGTTTTTTAAGCCAGTTACTTTTAACCTGTTACATTTTTTCTAAAATTAAAATTAACTTCCTAAAGAAACTTTACAAACTACACAATTTGAATTGATAATAGTTTGTATTTGGTCAAATTGATACCCTCCACTGGATTGAATGTAGTTTTTATGTAAGTAATTAATATGGGTTACATAATGGAATGCAAAACAATAATAATGTAAATGATGAATATATATATATAAAATTATACATGCAGATTTTAAGTTAATTAACCTATACTTAAAGATACCTACATTTAATTGTGATAAAGAAGAACCTGAATCAACATCTTAATTTAAATTATATTAATTTTTTTTTCCATTAGATAGACCAAAACAATGCGTACTTTGTGTGTAGATTTTACAATACCAATGAAAATATGTTTTTCTCAAGATTTGTTTTTTTTTTACGTATTAATAACTCATCTAATTAAATTATTTAATCAAAAAGAAAACTATTATAACAAAAATGAGTTGCATGAAACATAATTTTTTAAGTGTGGTTAACACATTTTCTCTAAAATTGACCTCTTAAGAATGAAATATGAAAGTCTATGCAGTTTTATGACTCAAGTGGAGAATAAATTAAATGTGGATTGCCAAACATAGACAAGAGTGGTGAATTTTATACAGTGTGTAAAGTGAATACTTTAATTTTAATATGCAAGTGACATGTGAATTAAGATTTTTTTTCACAGTACAGAAAAAAAATCCATTAATATTTATATACTTCCTGGAGGGTTAAATCCAGTACTTGTCTACAAAGATTTTGACAAACACAAAATATTCATTCTTTCGAAAAACTCAGTAAAGGTTTTGAACTTAAACAAAATGAACATGTCATCATTTTGAATGTATCTATAATCTAAAAGATTATAAGTGGATAAGTAATGAATAACTTATTTTTTCTGTTTCATTACAATCAGTCCCAAGCTGTAGTAATATAATTTTACTCTTAACATTTGTTTTTTAAATAAATACATATGTACATAGTACCATGGCACTGATACAAGTAGAGATGTTTGACTGGTGGAACAGAAAACAATTAATTATATAATAAATAGTAAAATAAATTCTTCAAACATATATTTCCCTTTCAAAAGAACTTATTAATATCTTCCTAAACTGGACAAGAGATAATTTGTGTAAAAGAGTGTTTTCATAATAAAAAACAGGTATGGCTTAAAATACACTCAACTTTTGTGACATATTGGCCTTAAGAAATTTTACACCATACATAATACTTTTAAAAAACTAAAACTTTTGAGTTAATGTTTAAAAACATTATAAAATAAATGAAGTACATATAAAAATTTTATAAAATAATCTACAGTATTATTATTAATCTTTTTAAATAATTTGAGAGAATAGTCTTAATTTTTTTTAATACTGTCAAGTGTCTCACAAAATGGCATTTTAATTCGTGGGTAATTGCCTCTCGTGCCTTCATTCCCAAACGAACTTTCATCATGATCAAACATAATGCTACGCAGAAATATGCAGTTGTATGACAGAAAAATGCTTTAATTGCACTGCAAGTTGAAAAAAAGTATAGATATATCGTTTCATTCATAAATACAATCCAATTTATGCAATAATTAGATAATTAGTTATATTTTTAAGAAAGTTTTTTTTTAATTTTTGCTAGTGTTGTTTCAATGGTAATGCGTCACACAGAAATAAATACAAACTAAGGAAAAATGTTTTTCTCCATACACGAATGATCGATTGCACGTGTATCGTGATTTTCTATCTCTTTTTTTATTATATATTATCTAGATGGAGCTTGTATATAAATAATAAGTCGATTTATTATACGTCATTGATGACAAAACAATCCGGGTTATTTGTGTTATCATGTATGTTCTACATACATAAAATTAATATCAATTTTAAAAAGTAACATTTACTAGTGGTGTTTCATTATAAATACCTATTAGAATTTATTATGTGGTTGTCTAATAACTAAAGTGTCACCTAAAAAAAAGTGCAGTTCAAAAAAACTACACAAAATTATCGCATTTTAAAAATGAAGCATTCTTTTTTTAACATAGACTCTGTTATTATATAAGCAGAAACGAAAGTAATGTGGTTGGTTTATGTAAAAAATAAAATATAACTATGTAAAAAAAAAAATATATCTACAATTAACTGAACGTTATTTGTTTCTTTTAGACTGTACGCTTTTGAAAGAGCCGAATTTGGGCAAAGAATATTAATAACAGGACCTAAACTCTATTGAAATGTTTCTGAAAATATATTGTTTAGAATAAATAATAATTACTATGGTTATGAAAAGTATATTCCAGAATTTAAATTCTAAAATATATAAATTTAAAAGAACTATGCATTCTAGATTAACTAGCTGACAGACGTCTTATGTTTAGATCAGCTACACCAACGTCCCGTATAGGACTATACAGTCACGGGAAAAACTGTTTGTCTCAGTCTTCAAATTGAGTGGTACATCACCATCGTCTTCCGTAGATGGAAGGTATCCACAGAAGAAGCATGTGATGACAAAACAAATTGTTTCACTAACATTATAAATTTTTAGTCAAAATAAAATCAGTATTCAAAGAATCACTTTGTAAAGCGCCCTGAAAGTGCTACATTATGAAAATGGCACTATATAAGTTATCCATAATAATAAAGAGTTTCAGCAAGTATATTAATTTATCCGGAATGTAAATAAATAAATATATAACAAATCATTATTCATTAAATTCACCAGTTACCCGCATGCAACGACTTGTAAATCAATACAGTGATGATTTAGATCTGTTTTATACGTACACTCCCAATGATAATCTGGTTAAGTATTCTAAAAAACAATCAATCAGAAACATTTAATAATTTGATATTTACTCTTATGTTTTGTGTTTGTATTTATATCTATATATTATATTATGAGACGATATATCCATGTAAAAGTCCTAATGGCAGTTATTTATAAATAAACAGTCATAAAAAACGGTATGTAAGTATGTATCAGAAGATGTGTTTTTCAAATTTTGCAAGTTTATCCACATATAACTAAAATATCAAATACTCCAATAAAAAGTATTTTATGAAAGGAATAGTATACTATTAATATTTAAAGCATTAACTTTGTGGTTAAACATTTTACTAAATGTTATTTAATATTTGTATACAACCACTTACCGACTTTTCTATGTCTACCAGTTTCGAGATGTACCCGTCTCTTTGTCAGGACACCAATTAAATCAAAATGCAAAACCCACTATACACCTTCATAATAGTTGTTGGTTTTATATTTTTGTGCAACAACCATGGTGAAGGTGTATAGCGGGTTTTGCATGTTGGTTTAATTAGTGTTCTGACGAAGAAACGTATACGTATACATTAGTGGTGTCCGTTTTTTTCCAAATGAAGAGAAAGGGGAGACACAACAAACAAAAAATTACAACAAATTGGTCATTGATGTATTCTCCTTTATTATTTTGAAACGAATTATTCAATAATTCATAGCATCTTCACCGCACACTGCACAAATGTCGCGCGATGCTCACTTTTGTCTACTTGACGCTCCATTTTGAAGGCTTGTAATAAAATAAAATAATAAATGGAAAACGCAAACACAATATTTTGCAGACCATAAATTTTTCTTTCAAATGACGTTACATTTTGTTTTACTTTAGTTGCTCATTTTTAAATTTGGAAAAAAAACGGACTCAACTTATGTTAACACCTAATAGACTGCACAACTTGAGGCGACTAAACCTAAAATTAACAAAATTAATAACATTGTCAGCTTGAATTAAGAACATATTTTGTAAATATCCAACATTAACATAAATAAATTAGCCACCAGCCAAGTTGGTTAGCACGTTTGTCTAACATGCTTGAAGTGCTGGGTTTGTAGTGTTATTTTACTCTAATATTTCACAGGCGTAAGACTAAAGTAAATATTCAAATTGAAATTTATCGCAACAGAGAAGGAAAACATTTAAAAAAATGAATGTGGAAGTCTAGGCATTTACAGTGACTATGACCTGTCAATGGTGTAACATTCATTATTCTGCCTATGCTTGAACATCCACATGTTCCCAACTCTATCATTTGTTGACTTATGTAAAGTAAAAGAGCTGAAACCTTTATTGATGCGGGTCAGATTCATCTGGCAGAATTATTTCTCCTACCGAGTTAAGAGGTGAAAAGGCCATTAAAAAACGAAGAAGACGAAGGCTAGTACAACATGAAGGCTTGTCAGCACCGAGGTTTTTAAATAAGTGTGGCCAAAGAACACTTTATTATACAATTCCTAAAATTTCTAATAAAATTCCTAAGCGGACCTTAAAATAAAATGTTGACAAAACTTTTAAGAAAAAAATAATTCAATGGCTAATATGTAACAAGGCTTTATGTTGATTATTATTTTAGTTAACATTCAACTATTTAAATTTTTGTAAATATATTTTGTGTGAAAAATATGTATGCTTATCTTTTAATTCTTAACAATGTTTATATTACTTTTTAAATTTATACAATTTCTTTAACTTTTTTATTTGTAAAGGAAAAATAAGAAACCTGCTGACAAGCCGGTTTAGCGGTTTAGTGGGTTTCAATATTTTTCCTTTTATATTTTCTGTTCATGTTTACCTTCTTAAATAAAAATAAATAATAAAAATATTAAAAAAACAAATAACTGCCCTTTTTCCTTATGACGGCAGTAAACAAGTTATTTTTTAAATGTTTCCCCTCTTTGTTACAATAAATGTCAATTTTGATAACTTCCTGGGAAGTGCAGTCCAGCCTTGTCTACAAAAATTTGGACATACTTAAAATATTGCTGATAATTTTAACTTGCGTGGCAAATTATCGGAATACGCCCCTATTAGAGAACCAATGCAGCTCCCAAATAGAACAGTTTACAATATGGAACAGGTCAACTGAGAAAATTAACAAGGCAACATTAAACTTCAAGCAATGTGTTGAAGAAATTTAGTCTTCTGTAAAAAAATATTCCAATTACCACGACTAAACAGATTATTAAAACATCTTTTACACTGTCCAAGTGCGAAGTCGGTTCATTTGACTCCGCAGGAGTCTCCACAACGGGCGGTGCTGGGGCTGGGGGCCTCGGCGTTCTATCCTCTTCTCCCTTCAGGGCAATCTGACTCAACACAGTCTTCTCTTCCTCCGTAAGGGGCTTCGCTGCAGTGTGCGATAGCAACAGAGCAGTCAGGCCGCATTGGGGACAGTCGAAAGTTTTAGACCTCTTCGCCAGCGAGCGCCTCTCAGCCGGAGTGTAGTCCAGAGATCCGATTGTTCTCTCTGAAGGAGTAGGCATAAATGCGATCAGCGCCAACAAAGCAGTTCTGATCGACCAAGACGGTTGCCAAGTCTCGGGATGATGCCCAGATATAGACAAGCAAATTTTTTTATTCACTTCGAATCTTCCGTTGGGTGTCAGTAAAATTATATGAGGCGGTTGCATGGGATACTCTTTAGGCAAAATAATTCTACCGTGATATACGCCATTTTCGAATTCCGTACTCTTCGGACCTTGAATAGTAAAGTGCCATTCGAACAAGTTATCTTCCAATGGACGAGCGCAATATTCTTCAGTAGCTTCAGCCAATTCAATTGCCTCTCGCATCAACCGTTTCACGCCAGGGCACTTAGTATTATATCTTTCTTTAAAATCCTCCATCGCGGTAACCGTGAGAGTATGATAAAGTACAATAAACTTGGATAGTTTTTATATTCAATAATATAATCAGATAAGTAATTTTTCACTGCACGGTTTCACTGATTTATCGTTTTGCTTTGACTTTTCATGAGCATAGACAAAAAATATTGCCATATGCTAAAGAATAAAGTATTGTAAATATTTTTGAAATATATTCTATTTTAGTACCCCATACATTTTTTTTATTTTTTTATTTAAAAGAAATATTAACGTTCTTATGATTTACCAAAATATTCCGATTTCGGTGGCTATTTTCAAAGAGTTGTAAATAACTCACTATTAGAAAATGGAAATCAAGTTGGGGTCGAGTGGGGTTCGAACCTCGGACCTCGGATCCGTGAGTCCGCAACACTAGCCACGGGACCACAACCCGAGTAATTGAATGATTATGGATACAAACTTTTATATTCTACTGTCATTTTCATTATGTAGTACCGAAAGGATACTTTAATATCACTGGCAAAACATCCTACGATAAATGCCTAATTAAAACGAATTCACGAATTTATCGGCATGAAACCTACAGACTAAAACGGCCTGTCGTTATGACGACGTGTTTTTATTTTGCTTATTAAATTGTATCTCAATCAAGATTTACATGCGGTTTTCGCGAATACCAAAACTTCACGTAAGTATTTGGTTTGTGGTGAATTAAAAAAAAAAAAATCACATTTAATTTTTGTGTTCTTACTAGGATGGTTTGTGAAGCGTTTTTCTGAGTGACAGATCATTTTTTAAAATAAAAAATTGTGTTCTTATGCTCTACCCAAACTATTTATTTATTAGAAAATGAGAGCCTATTTGTGGTAGAGCGTGGTGCGATGCTCGGACCTCTGATCCCTGGGTCCGCGACAATAGCCACGGAACCACACCCCCGGTTCATTATTATATTTAGGTTGCTCCTAGCAGCAAAAAAATAAATTGAGGCCCAAAAGGGTGAAATTTCACAGTGCTTGAGATTCTTATACCTTAAATGTAGCACAAAGAACTGATTTCCCAGCATGTAACGGTCGGCAATAGATAACTGTTGCCTGCTAATGGTAATAAGTTAACTTCCTTGAGGCAGTATGTAAACATGCAAAAAAAATTACAACCGGCCAGTGGTAAATTTAATGTAAAAATATGAAGAAATTTTAATCACTTTAAAATATCGGTGGTATGAGTTATAAAAAAATACAACATGAAAACGAAAAAAAAAAGTTCTTAAATTAAATAATAATTCATTATTAAGATTGTTAATGCTAAATAATTATGAATTAATAATAATAACAATTAACCAAGTAAAAATGTATGGAAACATAATATGACATATTCGGCATACGATTATAATTCCTTTTTTTTATACATGGCAACGGAAGATTTTAAAATCAAAACTACAAACTAAATTTTGTTTATGGTTTTCTGGTATGTCTGATTCTGGTTGTGTCGAGTGGTTACGCTTAAATTTTTTGTGGCGGATTGTGTTGCGAGGGAGTGAATTCGTTGTGGAATAAAAAATGTCGGGAGTGTGATAATTTGGTTATCGAAATAACAAAATCCCTTTTTTAAATGACGTCCACGAAGGCCTCAAAACACGAAGTCGAAATGGTGATTCGAAACCGTAAAACTGTCATAAAAGACGGAGTCATGACAATGTCCGGAGTAGGAGATCCGAGTGTTTTTCATGCCCTTGTGGTTATTTTCTTAGAGTTTTTCGCGTGGGGACTTCTGACGATGCCTATAATATCCGTGCTCAATGCGACGTTTCCCGATCATACCTTTTTAATGAATGGACTGATAATGGGTATCAAGGGCATTCTATCATTTCTCAGCGCTCCCTTGATCGGTGCCCTGTCCGATGTGTGGGGTCGCAAGTTCTTTCTGTTGATCACCGTATTCTTCACCTGCGCCCCGATTCCCCTGATGACTATAAACACTTGGTGGTTCTTCGCCATGATAAGCATCAGCGGAGTGTTTGCCGTGACGTTCTCCATAGTATTCGCGTACGTCGCCGACGTCACGTCCGAGGCGGACCGCTCGCGGGCGTACGGCCTGGTGTCGGCCACGTTCGCCGCCAGCATGGTCATCTCCCCCGCCCTCGGAGCCTACCTCATGGACGTGTATAGCGAGACCCTCGTGGTGGCCATGGCTACTGCCATCGCCATCCTCGACGTGTTTTTCATCCTGGTGGCCGTCCCCGAGAGTCTGCCCGAGAAAGTGCGACCGAGTTCGTGGGGGGCGCCCATCAGCTGGGAGCAGGCGGATCCCTTTGCCGCGCTGCGCAAGGTCGGCAAGGACCAAACCATCCTGATGCTGTGCGTAACCGTGTTCCTGTCGTACCTGCCGGAGGCGGGGCAGTACTCGTGCATCTTCGTGTATCTCAAGCTGGTCATGGGCTTCGGCGTGGTGCAGGTGGCGGTGTTCATCGCCACCGTCGGCATCCTGAGCATCGCCGCGCAGGTCATCCTGGGCTTCCTCATGCGCTCCCTCGGCGCTAAGCACACCATCATGATCGGCCTGCTGTTCGAGATGCTGCAGCTCATGTGGTACGGCTTCGGCAGCCAGACGTGGATGATGTGGGCGGCGGGGGTGCTGGCCTCCGTGTCTTCCATCACGTACCCGGCCATCAGCGCCTTCGTGTCCGTCAACAGCCATGTGGACCGCCAGGGTGTGGTGCAGGGAATGGTGACGGGCATGCGCGGCCTGTGTAACGGCCTGGGGCCGGCCATGTTCGGGGTCATCTTCTACTTCTTCCACGTGGATCTGAACGAGGACCACCTGGGGAACAAGATCCACCGCAACTACACGGAGGGCGAAGCGCGCTACGTGAGGCTCGTCCCGGGGCCGCCCTTCGTGTTCGGAGCGCTGCTGGTGATCTGCGCGCTGCTGGTGGCCGCCTTCATCCCGGACGAGGGCCCCCGGCGGCCGGGGCTGGAGCTCCACTATGAGGTGGAGCGCGGGCGCCGCGTGGCGGGTCCCCTGTCGCCGCTCATGGCCGCTGACTCGGCCGCCCTGTAGGCCGAAGGTAAAGGTCTCCTTAGTTTACCGCGTTCAGTTACCTAAAGAGTGTATTATCGACATTCGCGCCAGGGTGAACGTGGCCGGCGTCCGAGTTACGAACCTTCGCCCGCTGCTCGAGTTCCGCTCGGCGTCGATGCGACGATGCGACGACTGCCTCTGTGAGAGGTACTTATCGTACCCAACTTTATCCTTCGAGTGTTTATGCTACGTATACATACACACTTGTTAAAGCTGTGAATAAGAACTAATTTATTATTAATCTATTTTTTAATGTATCACTTTCATTACGCTTATAGTTTATGTATCGATTGAACCGCCCGGGAAACAAACTTTTATTTAAAATAGACGTAAAATCACATTCCTTAAACTGATAATTTACCGTGCAAAATCTGTACTTCTACTGCTTACTTGTAAACTGTATATTCAAAATAATATTTTAATGAAATAACTCGTAACTTCATGGTTCCTTGCAATAAAGTACTAACTTTTTACAAGTTTATTCGATACGCTGTTATTGTGTTATCCCGTATATCTCATTATTGTCACTATGTGGATTTGTGATTCAAGAAATGGTGGTTGTGGCATGTCTTTATAACTTAATCTCTATTTTTATTTTGCATTTCTCCTCTACCTGCAGTAGATATGAATAATCTTGTATTTTCATATTATGTTTTAAAGTATGCATGATAACTTCAATCAAAAATAAATAATATTTTATTTACGTTGCTTCTTATCCATACAAAATTGAGAAATGTGTCTAAAATAATTTATAATAGGATTAAAATTGACAATTATTTTTAAGAAATCTTGCCCATTTTCTCGTATTATTATTTTATAAAACAGAAATTTGTTTGTAAATGTAAATATTATACCTACAACACAACATTATACTTGTTTATTTTTAGATTGTGTTGAAACCAAAATGTTATTATTAAATTTACAAGCAATCCTAAAAAAATCAGAAGACTATAATTTAAAATCTGTTCTACACATTCACATATTTACACTGATTCTTGTCCTTACGTAAAATGCAATCCATGTAAGATTTGAAATAATGAAATTTTTTTTGCACATTAATATGTAATAAACATTTACAGTGTTTTTTTTTCAGCTCTTTCTTTAGAGTTAATAATTTATCTAGTGGATCATAAACTGTCATTCATAAAGGTTATTATTATACCAGCAGACGATTCTGAACGCTCTTTAGGAGGTAAATAAAATGTTGCTAGCACGTTATTTACATACTAATTACGTACTAGCAACGCTTTCTCTACTCCCTAGACAACGTTCAGAATTGCACTACAGGGAGGTAAAACTGACAAACATACTATAGTGAAAAAAATAGACTCAAAATACTTAACTTTGTAAGTGAAAATTCTTGATGGAAGTTCATTGTAATTTATTATAGAAATAAAAGACGAGTGATAGTTCAATCCACAAATTTGGAATATCCAGTGACCGGTTTCATCGCTTTCGCGACATCTTCGAGACTGGTATCTTTATTAAGGAGTTCAGTGTATTTATTCAAAACAGAGGTAAGGATAGAGGATTCACAACTATATGAAAAGATACCAGTTTCGAAAATGTCGCGAAAGCGATGAAACCTGTCACTGGATCGTCTTTTATTTCTATAATAAATCAAAATACTTAAGTTGTATAACTGAATTATTTCTGACCAGTTTTCAGTTATCAAGAAACTTTCATAGTTTAATATCTTAAGACCACAATTTTTACAGGCATACAGTTTTAAATTAATTATAAGTAAACTTATCATATAGAAAATTCGAAATCAGTGATCAAATCTTAATACCATAAATAATAATTTACATAACTCTTGCTCAAAATCCCTAATTTAAAATATTTACATTGTGGTTTTCTAACGATGACATTGTGGTTTTTTATCTTCCTTATCTCTGTTATTCCTGGATCATGTAATGAAATTCCAAACTTTAGTTTTGTCCCAAGAATACTATAACCGGTAGACTGAAATAAATAATTTAAATGTAAATTAAACTAGGTCTTGAAAAATAAAACCCAGTCATGTTTTTATCATACATTAAATTATTTGCTGCTGTAGACGTTTGTACAAAAGTAAAGATCCCCAGCAGAGGTGCGAGGCTGTGAAAGTGAAGTGATGTTTCGGAAAAAACTTAAAACCCACTTGTTCTCTAAATCATTTGAATAAATCCGTAGCACGTGACAACAAAATGAATTATTTTAATTAAATTACAAATTTAAAGCTTCAATTAAATTAACTTAACAATAGAATCACCATGTAAAGCGCCCTTGAGGTATTTTATTACGAAAATGGCGCTATATAAGTTATCCACAATAAATAAATAAATAAATAGCCTTGTACAAAAAAAAAACTCACATTTAAAATAGGCAAACTAACCATTTCCCATGGCTGATAAGGACTTTCGATTAGAGTGGTATGATAACACAATATGATTCATACAACAATCAGTTTTACTAATACGAACCAAAGTAACATAATTATGATCAGAGTTTACCTGTTTTTTGCCTGTAAATCATTAGATATATTAATACAATGTACCCTAAAATCAAAGTCGGAAATACGATAGTCAAATAGTTATCGGTTATAGTTTTTTTTTAAAACTAAATACAGTTTAACAATAACTGCAGAATTATTATTGTATTTACATAAATAAATGTTTATGGATTGGTTTAAAATTGAAGGGTTTTTAACACTAAGCTGAAATATTTCTTACACTTAAGAGGGTTGATTGAAATGTTTCACCCTTGACGTATTTCCAAGTGGATGAGAAAAATTGTTTGTACTTTATTTTTTGACATAGTCCCCTTGGACTTTTATTCTTCTGTATTCTTTCTTGACTTCTTCTAACGATGCTCCAACATTTCTATAGCCTCCCGGTAGAATATTTTTCCAACCCCTGCCAATCAATCATTTACACAGCACACGACCTCATTGTCATCCAAAAATTCATTTCCACGCAAATGTTCCTTGAGTTATGGAAATAGCTGGTAGTCACGGGAGGTTAAATCAAGTGAATAAGGGAGGTCTTCAACCAATTCAAACTCAGCTTTGTAGCAGTCATTGGCACTGAGTTCTGCAATGGAACAAGAGATGTGCCTTCTACCTGCACTGCGTCTTCCTTCAATCCTTCCCCGTAGAATGACACTTAAAATGATACATTTATCGCTTCTCGTCACATGCCCAAAGTACTCGAGTTTTCTTTATGGTCTTCAGTACCTCTTTATCCTTTTTCATCCATCGGAGAACGTCATCATTTCGGACTCTGTCCACTCGGGAGATCTTTAATATCCTCCTGTAGCACCACATTTCAAAGGATTTGATATTTTTTGAAGTGGCTTGGGTGAGTGTCCATGTTTCGACATCGTAAAATAGTACTGAGAAGACTTAGTATTGTACAATGCGCATTCGGAGGTCTAAATTAAACGCTCTACTGCAAACTAAAATTATATATATTATTTTATTTTTTCCGTTGGTTAAAAGTGATTACCATTTGGCGATAAGCTTACCAATGTACACATATGCATGTACAAAATGTCAAATAACTGAATAAATTAAACCAAAATCTTTTCAACAGGTTTTCTTTTGTAAAAACACACAATTTTTAAGGCCAAATGAATAAGTTTATTTTATTTGGTAATTTTGACTGGTAAAATAAAATGTTTAAATGAAATCAACTACATATTAACGAATTACACGTGGAACCATTTGAGCACTTATGTAAATATGTTAAAATGATAACAATGCATGCATACCATTATGCAGGTATTTATATGTATTGGCTTATCTTTTCTGTAAGTGTTAAGGTGTCTACATAACAGTAAAAACCAACCAAAATTATAATAAAAACATCATCATAATACTATATTGGTACACCAAATGCAGTGTATATCGATCATCTGTTACATGTAGGTAAGGTGATCAGCCTTACACTTTGGGTGCACTTTCGGTCCGGGAACATGAAATATTGCAGTGTAGAACCACCTTTTAAATAAATATTTTTCGACCCTCCCAGGAATTGAACATATGCTCTCAAGCGGGTAGGCGAGTACTCCAGCCCCTACCTCATTCGATCTCCTTATTCAGGGTTTTTACCTGGGGGTAGCCATCGAGTCAAAAGCACTCGCACAGGATTCTTGTTCTATTTTACACACAGAACCTGTATTCTTAATCCGCCCAGACACAGAGCATATTAAAAGCAGAAGCATAATATGTATTTCGCGAGTTTGAATTGATTTTTCAATATTTTTTCTAGGGAAGCTTACATGTTACATTATGATTCATATTATCAAATTGCTATGCTTTCCCAATTAATTGAGATCAAGCAGGCAGTATAATCTAAGCCTCACTCCAATTTGAAATCCAGTCCTTGTCTACAAACATTTGGACAAGCTCAAAATATTGTTGGTTAAATCAACCGGTCCAAGAGGTATAAAATAGAAAAATATTTTCTGGCGTTGCCTAGTATGTAGGTGAAATAATTCAGTCAGATGAATCTCACCCAAATCGATAAAGGTTTCAGCTCTTTTACTTCACAAAAATCAACAGATGTAATGATAAATATTACATTGCGTAAAGCAGCCACTTAAACTTGCCAAATGGCAGATGCCTAGATTTCCAGTTTCCCAAATAATTCCATCATTTCAGTTGACTTGTCTATCAAAAAGTTATTTCCTCTGTCTCTGTTAAGATATTGGTCTCTTCGAAAATATAAAAAAATATTCCAAGCAAAAACACATAACAATTACAAACATTCAGAATCACCAGATTACCAAGACTTGCAATTTTACAATTCAGATAGATAATTTATTAATATATGTAATCACACAGGGTTGCCTCAATAAGTGTTCATAAAATATTATCTGTAACCAGTTTTTTTGTTTTTTTTAATCAATTGTGTTATCAGAAAACATGATAAAAATGTGTCAATCTTAACTATCTCATAGTAGCATGTTTCAATGTTGCAAAATGTAATAATGATTAACAATGACTTAAATGAACAATTAGTTCTATAACTGATCTCAAAATGTAAGCTTAATTAATATAATCCCAAAATTTAAAAGAGAAGACATGGCTAATTAAAAAAAATAATATTCCTTTAGAATGGTAAATAGAACTTTGGAACAAAATAAAATGTTGACAGCATTAGTCACAGCGACAAACCCCAGGAGGCGGATCAATATTCAATTGCACTTTCAATAAAGTGCCATTGAATTGACCATCGAAGGATGTCTAGAGACGTTCCCAACGTCTTTTAGAGAATTTGTAGAATATTTGGTAAATGTCAAAGGAGCCCAATGTTTTTTAGTATGAACTGAACTAATATTTCTGTGCTGTCCTTTCCGAAGGGAAGAAGTTTCGAACCCTTGGTGTTTGCAAAAATTGACAAATGCAGTACTAACAATCCTTTCAATGTGACTAGATTAAATTGAGGTAGCTAAACTTTGAAATAAGCTGTGTCAATTGCATGGTTATGGAATTCATATTTTGGTGCCTTGCATGAAGAGCGTTGGTAAATTAAATTTTCAAATACTAATCTAAACTGATTATGTTTTCACCACAGTTGAAATGGACTTTAGTAACAGGATTATACAAGGAAATTAATCACAGCTTTTGTTACTTTTCTCGTAATTGTAATATGGTCATGATGAAAGAATGACAATATCCAACATAGACTTCCATACAAACCGCCAAATGCACAGCAAAAGGGGCAATGAAACCCGTAGAGTTAAATTTAATTTTAATCGCCATTTATGAAATTGAAATCTTTCAAAGTAGATTTGACAAAAATAATAATTTATCAGCATGAGTGGAACCAATATGAATTACCCTCCGTCTTAAAAACAGTTTTTGGGTATGTGATCCCCCTGTGTGCTTTCTGTGCTGAAAAAACGATTAAAACTTTGTTAAAGCATTTTTGCTCTTGTATATTATTTCATACGTTATAATTTACTCACTCAAATTATTTTCTATTATATTTTCATTTAGAACCCCTTAGTACAACCAGCGATAATTAGTAATTGCGGGTTTTATAATCCTCACTCAGCCCACTCATGATACTAGTGACGTTTATTAATATTGTGTGCTTTGCTTATTCAAACATTACCACTAGACCCATTAATCATTTATGCAATTTAATGTCTGAATCATGCGTTGGCTACTGTCATATTGTGTTCCTGATTTCATAGGTATTTTTGTGTATTTAAATTTGTTTTTTTTTTTTTTCAAAAAGGCTAAGACGTATAACAGTGATGAACATGGCCCAGAATACCCAGACTTGAGAAAAATAACTTTTTAATTATTGCGATGTCAACAGGAGTTGAACCCTTAACACCCCCTCGTGAGCCAAGCTTCTCAGGCATTACATCGCATATAGCTTATTTTGACTTTTTTAAAGCTGTTTATACAAACTGAATTAATAATTGTCATTCTGGAAAATCTTGCAGGAATTATAATTTCAATTGCAGATTTATTAACATAAAATCTTATCGGATAGATTTGTTAAGGCAGAACCTCCAACGGAGTAAAATTATCGGAGTCTCAGATGTATTGTCGTTAGAATTCCATACATAAATTAAATTGCTATAAAAATTCAATGTACTTCAATCAATTTTTACATGAATGCAAGATCTTACGCTTCACGTGCTGGTCCAGGGAATAATAAATATTGCGGTAAAAACATTTGAAATAAATATTTTATGTTGACCTGGGAATCAAACTCCGGACGTCATGCATAGTAGCTGCTGTTCCAGACTAACTTTACCAATGTTTAAAATCCTGCTTAGAAAAATCTCAAATCAGATTTTGCTATTTAAAATGAAACACTAGTACATTTTACTATTTATTTAAAAAAAAACTTAATTATGTACATACATTCTATTGTTAGTTTTTTATTTCACTATTACAAAATGTGTTAAATAATTTTCAATGCCTAGCATATTTTCAAACAAAATTAGTTTTGTCCAAACATCTAATCAAATTTTAACATCTTTGAAATACAAGTATGTATTTCTTAGATTAATAAAAAAAAACCATTAAAATCTTACAAGAGATAAAAAATTAAGCACAGCGGAGCCCAAATTTATTATTAATTTCATGTCTATATAAAATTTGCATTCCTGTTTCAAATTTTAATAAATCTAAAGTTATATATTATAATCATATGTACAGTGCATTTGAATGTTTAATAAACCGATGTTATTGCGTTATAGTGCTAGTGAACCAAGTAAACATGCAAATTTGAATGATTTATATGAAAACTTTTTGCTATGCACACATAAGCAAAGTTAATAAAAAATTTTGAATGGTTGTATGTACTGTAAGTACATACAACCATAATGTACCATTTGAATACTTTCTAATATATTTTTATTTAGGGTTGACTACATTAAAAAAAAAAGTTAAACTTCAATCAACACAAATGAAAATATCAAGGAATTAAAAGAGCACATTTTAAAATGTAGGAGACATTAGTTAACGAATGTACAATGAAAGAGATATATAAGTTGTTTATTTTGTGGAGTTATTCAAACTGGGATTTAAAAGTCAATTTATTCACTTTGAAAACAAAGCTGATCTTAGTTTAAATAATTTGTGTAGAGGATAATCTAAGTTTCAGTTCAGCTTTTGTGTATATTAAACACTGAAATATCAAAAAAAGATCCATTTTAACCACTTTTAAAATAATGGGCTCATACCCATAGAATAATGCTACGTTATAAATAAAGCCCATATGAAATTGTTAATACAGCAGTGCAAGAAATGTTTAAACTTATAATTAAAAAATCCATTCACTGATCCCTAAGATTTGTTCATCAATATAAAAACAAAATTACCACTGTCACTGAAAAACTTTAAAATACATTTACTACAATGAGGAAGTTCAGCGGTTTTTAAATTTTTTTTTTGTTTGTTAATAGACTATTAAATTAAGCCAAAAATTTTATTGTTCAATTTTTATATATAGTTTTATCAGCGCTACGATTTTTTAAAGTTTTGTATTTCTGAAATAACTCTGCGTGTAATGTCAGAGGTTCATTTCCGTTTATTCTCATTCAGTTCTTCCCATTGGTCCAGAAACGACAAGCAGACCAGAAATCTTCCATAGCTCTCAGATCATAGGTTGATTCATATGAACCAGTGACGTCATTCAAAGTAGTGCGTTTTTATTATTTTTTCCGTACAATTTCAAGTTGCATTACAATTTAATGCTCTTATTTTTACCCCGCGCAAGAAAACTTTTTTTGTATCGAATTTCTCATAGGGCTGAAGTTCCTCATTATGGAAAAGGAGTTTCATTATTTTAAATGTGTTTTTAACTAATTACATAGGTCTTATACATATTCTAGCAAGTAGTATTTAAACCCAAAGCACCTATTGATGCAATCCTTTACCAAATGCCAAAATGCGTCTAACATCCACATAATCGGTTAAAAACACATAAAATTAATTAAAAAAATTCCGGTCTAAATTGCGGTCTTTGTTTTAAACACAGTCAATATCAGGGCCGCCTCGAGGGCAGGGCGAGCGGGGCTGCCGTCCCCGGGCGCCGCAGACTTCCCGATTGTTTAGCCGGGCGGGCTTTTCTGCCGCCTAAGCTTTCTGTAAAAATAACCCAACACAAACAAAAGACGTGCAAACTATCTACCTACCTGCTTGAAAATATTTACTGCCGGCAAAATCAGATGATACCTTTCGATTCTAAGAGACTCTCACCAGTATTTGTGACTTTACCTGTCTATCTAGCTATTGTCAGGGTTAGGTGTGGGGATGTGGCTACGACGACCGCCTCGGTCACCCGAGTCCCGAAGCGAGATAGTCAGTCAGCTTGTCAGTTGTATTACAGACAGTAGGCCGATCGCTGTTTGTTGTGCAATGCTGCGTGCACGCACGCCTGATTCAATCCGATTGATCAAGATTGATAAATATTATAAGTCTAATGGTGAACACTCAAACCAGCAAATGACGGGTCAGCCATGTAAATGTCTTCCATATTACCTTCTCTCTCGTAATATCTATTAACCTCATTACTGCCTATAATACTTAGTATTCAATGTCAAATGTATGTCAGAACTTTGCCTACACATCCATCAGAAAAGAGACAACATAGAATCGTAATGTAAATAAAATGTATGTATTGCCCCATAGAGTATTTATCTCTACCAAGTCTCGCTGATATAAACTGTAGTAATCTTGACCCTCAATAAATTATGTAAGACAGTTCTTTGATAACCGTCGATTCACCGAGTTAATTAGTATATTTTCAATAAACAATACGTTTACAGGTTTAAAAGTGTATCAGTATAAATAAATAACTTTATTAATATCTGCGAAATTTCTGCCATTTTTTATTTTGATAATAGTTTTCAATGAAGTCTAGGTGTGTGGAATTGGAAAAACAAGAATGATAGCAAGCTAAATGCCGTCAAAATGAAATCTCTGCTGAATGTGCGGTAAAACTATCTATGATAGGTGCACAAATGTCATGATCAGTGCAGTGTATGCGAGGCTCAGACGAGTATTATAAAAAAAATCCAGAAAGCGGAGCTGCATTGGTTTGGACATGAAGAGAAAAATAACAGCCAAAACGATTTCTGATGCGAACGTTGATGGATAAAAAACCGAGAAAAACATGGCATGACCAAATCCGATAAATACTTAACGATGAACATTTCAAAAGTCAGTCAGAAGTCCGTTCAATGTGGCGATCACCTATTTTTTTATAAATAGGTTTTTAAATTCAAGCAGCCCGATGGAGAACACGTTTTAACATCCTAAAAATTATTTTGGTTACAATAATTAAAGCCAATGTTTCGGGTGTGTTACACAAAATATTTCTTACTGGTTTTGACAAATAAATGATTAACTTAATAGGATTAATTATTAGAATGTAAAATTAAGGAGAGTACAGATGTAGTAGAGCTCGAACCACAATCTTGCCGACGTTATGTGTGTTTAAACACAGTACACGTTTACATAGAATGAATCACTTGTGGAAACATAATTGTGGTTTGTATCGCACCACATTATTCCATTTGCTTTGTCTAACAATTTGTATGATTATAATATTTACAATATTTTTTAGTAAAATATTTATTATATTTATTACAAATTTAAAGCTTTACATAACACAAACAAGTATTATTTTAACATTCAAATAATAGACTAAAAAATACTACTTTACGAATATGTGGATGTTTTTAAAAAAATATTTTATCCCCTTTTCTAAATATTTATATAATTAATTAAAACTACATACATTTGATTATATTCGTCTCTTTAATGTAGGTACCAGAAAAGCTTATATGAAATCATAAGTAATTATTACAACTAGGTAACTTCAAAATCAGGATTTAAGAGTTTACCGTGCAAATATATTTTTTTTATTTTCCTCCATGAATGCTTCAAATAGACAAATCATGATGCATTTAAATCATCATATGATTCGACTCGTCTATTTGTAGCATTTATTGAGAAAAATATAAAAATATGTTATTAATGGTTAACTCAAAAATCCTGATTTCGATGTTACCCAGTTGTAGTAATTACCCCGTGATATGCAGTTTTCTATGGGGGTTTGATTATGTTTTCTTTCGTTTGTTTCCTTTCCCCAGCCTGTTTTGCATAGAATCTGTGAAAAACCACAATCAATTTTCTAATAAACAAAAGAAGTTTAGTTTTTCTACTGACATTTCTTGGTGGAACTGCATTTTAATTATAATAATAAAAATACTTTTATAGTTTTATTCCACTTTTATTTATAATTTTTTGACCAGTCTACCAGACCACATTTTTGAAACCAGTCTGACGATGTTGTTCACGACAAAACCCGGTCACTGGTAAAAAATTATAAATAAAAGTGGAATAAAACTATAAAAGTAATTTTATTATTATAAACGAAGTTTATTTTTAATTACAATTTATTTCTTTTCGAGTTTTAGTTAATTGAGTTTTATTAGCAAGTCTAAAAAATGCCACATTGAATTACCTCAAAAATGTTAAAATTATTTAGAAAAAACCAACATAAAAATGAGGATGATAAGGGTATTATTAATTTCAAAATTACTTTGTTTTTACAACAACGAATTATTCATTGTCCAACTCCATGGGACCTCCTATCTGTTATGTTCTACCAGAATGTAAACAATGCTCACACTATAAAATATAAATATGTTTAAACTGATTATCCTTACACCACCATTGATAAAATCGTGTGATTACACAATCACATCTTACGATTTAAAATGTTAGTATTCCTTTCCGAAATTTCAAAAGAACATGAACTAAATTGAATTATTTACGGTAAATTAAGGGAAAAAAACACCTTTAAATCTGGGCAAATACCCTATATATTGAGTGTAAAATAAAAAGTATAGATATAAAATAAAAATCAAATTCTCACAAAGAATATCTGGTTTGATAACTTGTGACGTAAATAAATTTAAATACAGTTTGTGCAAGTGTGTAAATTTACAGTCAGTGTAATATTTCACTATCTTATTGTTTTAAATATTGTGTATACACAAAAAAATAAAACTACAAAACATTTCAAAATGGCGGGTTTGAAATTGTAAAAAAAATAATTTTTTGTTGTGGAATTCCACAAATTTAGTTAATTTAATAATGCTATAAAAAAAATTAACTTTTAATTTGCTAAACGTATTTTTTATTTTATCAACAATTATTGACAATTCCATCACGGTCAATTAGTATAAAAAAAACCTCTTCTGAAAAAAGGTTATCGCAAACAAAATATGATGATATAGGTGCATCAGCAGAGGCTGCTTGCCATAATCCAACATTAAAATAAATAATAATTATAAATAAGCAGCTCAAAATCTGTATAACAATTTGCTTTATATTCTATGTTTTATCAAAATACATTAGAATCAGATGCTAGTAATGTAAAAATTAAGAGTAGAAAATAGAAATAATGTAAAAAAAAAAAAATTCTAGCCCCACACATTTTTTATGAATAGTACAAGTCAGCGTATAATAATTAACATTGATCAATAATTAAAATTAACAATTATTTTAAATATTATAGAGTTAAAGCGCAATTAAATTAAGAATTGTTAATTGAAATAACAAAAGTTAAGGGGGCATACCGATGCGCGAGTCAAAGAGATTATGCCGCCATATTTCTCGATTGCATCTGCAGCTCAAATCTCCTATTGGTGCGAACCCCCCGAACATAATTCCGGTTTTCTATCCTCTTCCTCTCGACGATAGACATCTTGTCCTCCCTCATGATGACCTTACGAGCTTCAGCCCTTTTGCTGGTCTCGGCAATCGGCAAGGGACTCGCCTTTACGACGCTTTTGACCGGCTCTGTCGCAAGCTTAAATCCGAAGCGAGTGAAGCCCGTGTCAGCAGATTCTTTGCTGAAAGGATTCAAAGTTTTGTCCTTGGTGTTTGACTTGCTGTTTGCTGAAAAAAAAAATCGAGACATTAATAAAATTCTAGTTTGGTAATTTATCTTTTAAAGAGTATTGGAGAGTCGTTTTACATACAGCGCTAAATGGCAAACATTATTGAACAAATGCTTAACATTATAATCATCACATTTACAGCACCGGTATAATAAAAGGCCTTTAAAACAGTACACGTCGATAACACTCGATCAGCATGAGAAAAGTATAATAATTGCAAGAAAATTAATAAAATGAAATAAGAAACTTTTTCAGTAAGCAGAGCGGTATTGCAGGCACGATAATATGGAAAAATAGATTAAAATTAAGATAACCAAAATGAGGTAGATTATTTTCCCTATTTCATTTTTATTAATGAAAGCATTCTTTTGAGCCATTATGCTGTGCAGCATTAGAATTTCTTGTTGACATGTCAGATAGAATTTCAGCAAGAAATGCTAATGACACGTGTCAACGGCCCGAAAGAACACTATCAGTGTCCGAAATGGTTTTGAAGATTTAAAGTGCATTATTTGTACAATATTTCAGGGTACCATAGAAAATATTTCTGTCATGTATATCTGTGCTTCCCTCAACACAATATTAATAATGTTGATATTGTACGCGCGTTATTCTGTTGAATTTTAAAGAAAATACAAAATGAGTATTTAAATCGTCCATTTTTAATACAATCAATAGATGAATATCAAATTTCAAAACTAAATTATAACGTTAAGTATATTTAAGTGTCAAACATCACAAATTTCAAACAAAATTATTCGAGTATTTTATGTTTTTGTGGAGTTACATATTTTTCACTTTTTTCAAAAATGCTTCAGAAAGCTAGTTAATTTTTCATAGTAATCTACTATTTTATCTAAACTTTCAAATAATACATATTACGAAATAATTTAAAAAATAATTATTGTATTAGTTTTAAATAATATCATAAAAAATAGCAAAATTATGTTTTTAATATTTTCAAAAGATCTGATGAAAATATGAAGATAAGTATATCAATAAATGTGAGGAATATTGTTTATGTATTCAGCTGTGTGTAAAAATGATTAAACTTTTCATGGTCTTGTTAGCAACTGTACATATACTACGCAACATATTGCAGAGTTTGTTAAAATATAACATGAATTTACTACCAATGAGACTATATAGAAAATACTGCCATATTTGTTAATTTCGCATTCATATCTACATTTAAGACTAATAAGATTTCAATTACAATTTTTAACACGACTAGAATCAGCCAAATAACATGATTTGGTGGAGAGTTTGTTTAATACTGACCAATAATAAGTATAAACAGATGGGTAACATTTGTAAGAAAGGGACTTGAATATTGATAATTCCAAGTAGTTATTACGTATTTAAAATAAAACAAAGTAAGGACATTATGTCAAATTTGCAATGTTAAAAGGAAGAATCAGAGGAACATTAGGATTTATATCAAAAATAGAATATCGCAGTGTGCCGATGTCAGTTGATCCAAAATTAATGTATATATAATTATAGTATTTCTAATAAAATGAAGGAAAATGGAGTGTATTGCTGTGTTTACTAAACTTTTATATTGGATTGCATTTTTTATTAGTAGAATATATTTAGAGCTTGTGATTTTGATTAATTTAACACCTAAATTAGCGATAAACTTTTGTCCTGATCGTAGAAAATACGAATTAAGTAATCTAAAAGAATGTTTTCAACCCTAGTTGCTTCGGTTAGTATATATAAACTAATGTTAATCAAAATTATTACCCTACAAGGGATTACTTACATACATATGTATTTATTTTTGTCTTTTAGATAAACCAAGTATTATCTTTTATTGTATCTGTAAATACTTTGTAATGTTAATTATGCCCAGAGCGGTTGCATTGTTTAAGTCTGCAAGTCATTTGTAATATTTGTAGAGTGACAATATGTATTTTTGTATATGGAAGCATCAGATATGTCACATTTGCTTCGGCCACATTAAATACTATGTCAAATTGGGTCACTATTTGAATAGATGTCAATTTATGTGTGGGAACTAGAGAGTTTAAAATATGTGACATGCTGCGTGGATTGTTATTGTGTACCAAAGTTTATAGATTACATTTTATTAGGACATAAGTTTGTAATATTCCACTACATTTGTGTGCATTTAAACAATAAATTGGGAAGGTACGGGGTAAATATCGGTCAACTGGTCAACTTATACACGATCTCAACTATTCTAGTACATATTTGATTACTGGGATACGCGAGACTAAAACATAAGCAGAGCCAGTAACACTATCTTGGCAAAGCTTTCGGCAGATGTGCGATTAACTATCTTACATATATTTCTAACATTAATTAGGCACGATAACCTTC
Organism: Micrasema longulum; assembly: GCF_059751315.1. Classification (NCBI taxonomy): domain Eukaryota; kingdom Metazoa; phylum Arthropoda; class Insecta; order Trichoptera; family Brachycentridae; genus Micrasema; species Micrasema longulum. Next base: position 213,668 of record NW_028278894.1, on the reverse strand, counting down.
ATTAGAATTAACGTCATTATTTAATACTACAATTATTTCTACACACTATGGTAATATTTCACCAGCTGAAAAATTACGGCCAATATATAAAAATAAAAAAACTGTTTTTTTGTAAAATGATATCTTTTCAAATATTTACTATTAAACATTTTATTTTTTATTTCTGAAAAATATTTATTGTACAAAATGAATTAATACGTGTATTTTTTTACTTTGTCGTTGTTCACTGAGAAAAGACACCCCCTTCGGATGTGTGGGAATTGTTAGATTTGTATATGTATTAGCAAACTAACTTAAAATTTACTTTATAGATGATAATAATATTGAGTTGGGTGTTATTCTTTTAATATCGAGTGATAGGGAAATAGCTAGTGATCAACGCAAGCTTTCCAGCAAAAATGTCAGCTTCGGCATATTGAATGGGAACTATCGACGAGTATTAAAAAGTAACGTGAACAAGACAAGACGATGGAAATGCATACGGCGCATTCCAGATAGAAGATACTAGATATGTTTCCATGAAATGATTAACCTGTTCCGGTTGCGTCGAGGGTTTAGAAAGATGTATAAAGTATTTTGTCAAGTTCTTGTGGTGAAGCGAGAGATAATTACTAGCTCTAGGGAGATTATGTGTGGGTGAACCTTTAGAGTAGGTGTATAGATTGCTGTATGTACCACAACCTTCTGTACTTTCTTGTACAGAGTGACACTTTGGTCAATCAACAAGGAAACTGTATTGTATCGTATGATCAACTAGTCTCTAACAAATATAATTGTAAGATAAGAAATCTAGCTATTTTGCTGCATCCATATTTTTATTTGTAAAATAAACATATTTGATTGATAATTTTTTAATTTTATTTCCTAGCATGCGTTTATTTCAGTGCTGTACTTGCTGAGAGATGGTACATATCGATACCCTAGTTCTATAGGGAAATAACTCAAAATCCTAAAATTTCGAGTTAATGATGCTAGATGGCAAAGAAACACTCCCTTTCCAGATATCAATTTTAAAAATCCGTCAAATTTGACTAGGGAACACTGTCATTAATGTGAAAAAAGTCATACATACATTGTAAAATAACAAATAAATAAAATACAATAAAAAAAGTGCTGGTTACTCAAAATGAGCTATTTTGAGTTATTTCCCTATGGAACTAGGGTATCGATATGGAATAGGTAAGTGTGAATAAATGATGAGAAAATTGTAAGGAAAATATTTTAAGTAACGGCTTATGTATGCGCGCCGCATTTGATGATTTTTGCATTGAAATTGAATTCCACCTCATTCCTGATTGAGAGAAAATCCACTCAAATTCAAAGAAGAATTTAAAACATCATAATGAAGAGATTTTACTGGCCCAAAAACATATCTGCGATGAAAAATATTTTATGTTTGTAGACAAGGACTGGATTTCACTCCATATGGCGTTATTAAGATTAAAATATTAAAACAGGGATGAAGAACATTTATTACAGAGGGGAATATGGAAGTCTAGGCATTTACAGGGCCTATGATCTGTCGTTAACTGTTTGAGTTGGCCACTTTACACACTGTAACATTTATCATTCTGCCTATGTTTGAACTTCCATATTTCTTCATCTCTTCTATCTGTTAATTTTTGTGAAGTAAAAGAGCTGAAATCTTTATTGATGCGGGTGAGATTTATCTGACTGAATTACTCCACCTGTAAGCAGCATGCTTGAAAATATTTTTAATTTTTATATTGGAGTTGTTTACTTCAAATAACCACTGGCATCTCCAACTTAGTAGATAATTTATGAACTTTAAAGAAATGTAGCATACTAATCTGTGACCCTCGAAAATAATTATTTAGTAGCAATATATGCCAAATCCCTTGTAAATTAGTTTCAAATACTAAGGTTTATTCCTAATGCCGCCACATCCAACATAGAATCATTCCAAACCACACCAGCAGTCTTCTTAGCGGCCAGAGTATCGGAGCATTTGCCCATAAAAATGTAACTTTCGGGTCTGCCGCAGCGTCACCTAATTATTTGTTTCCAAGATTGAATAATGTCCGATTTATTACAGAATTTAAATATATGTGTACATAATAAGGGGAGAATGTGTATTGCACAGCTAAACCATTAGAAAAAAAAACCTCAAATGAGGAGTATCAGTAATTAAAAAAACTGTTATTCCTCCATATTCATGATGAAAATAAGATTATTATTTTACATTTTTTCTTTTGAACCAGTCAGAGGCTTAGCCTTAAAATAAAAGTACCCCTCTGTAAGACTAGACTAGGAGAGACATGCACTCTTCTTCACTCGCAGACTATACAATGTATTTACTAATAATGTGAGAGACATGAAAAGTTTAACCAATCACACCTTTAAAAAATATTCTAAAAAATGGGTCATGGAAAGAGATGGACTTGATTTCTTTAGCTAAATTGCTAGCAAAATATGTCACTTTTCGGTTTATTGTGCTAAATATTTATATTGTGTATTTTTTATATATGTGTATGGATGTGTGTGTGTGCATGTATGTATACTCACGCACGGGTTATGTCTATGTGGGATTTTTTTTCTTATCTTTTTGTTCTATTATTCACGTGTACTCAATAGGTATTATTGTCACTGTAAAACACTGGTCAGGCATTTACAAGAAAGGGAATGCTGATATGGAAAAACGTGTTTCTCAAAAATAGTTCGGTAAGAAGATGGCAGGTTTTGGAAATAAACAACTCATTTCTTGGACCAGATGATTTAGATTTGATCAACAATATTTTGGAATACCCCCAAGGAAGTTATCAAGAACAACATGTTAGAATAGAGATGGAGAACATTTTAGCAAAGGGAATGCATTTACCTGTCATTGGCTGGTTCGAAATTGAAAAATAGTAACTTAGAGTAATATATCCATTAAATGTGATAACTTAATATGCATAATAAGATAAATAAATAATGTTTGAAAAATATCACTTACATTTTAATACTTCGGGAAGAGTTTTAGAGAAGAGCAGTTGACGGGCCCTCTCTTCTTTCCTGGCTTTGTTCTGTACCAGAGATTCCATCTGCGCAAACTGTTTCTTGTGGAGAGACGCAAAGTCCGGCATCTTCCGTGACGCCGATGGGGGTTGACGTGCTTCGGCTGGCTTAGCGGGAGTCGTACTGCACAGCGAGGCATTTACCCTTCCGCTGTACAGGTTTTTACCTGAAGAATAATTGTATTGTTAAAGAAAATTACCTAGTTCAGGCGAGGCACCAAAACAAACACAATTTGAATAGAATAGGCATCACTAAAATTAATTTTACTAAAGAAATTTCTTTAGAACCGCTGTTTTCAATAAACATTACCGAAAATAAACCTAAAGCTGAGACAACGAATGGCCAAGTGGCTTGGATTCTTAAAGTTAATTTCATAAACCACTTTGAAGAAATTGAAATGTGGATCCACCGTAGAATGTTAATAATATCTTGGACCAAAATGATAACCAACATGAAGTATTACGTAGAGCCAATACGAATAGAGAACTGTTCGCCACCGTTAAGCTCCGTAAGATTTCATATTTTGGCCATGTGTTGAGAGGTGATAAATGTGTCTACTTCAGCTTGTCACGAAAGGAAAGATCGAGGGATGTAGGGGGTCAGAAGAAAACAGCTTTCCTGGCTTTAAAACATCCGAGAATGGGCCAGGATTAGAACTGCGGAGGAGTTGTTTGACAGGAAAGCTTTCGCCCAAGTGGTCGTCAACATTATGGGGACCCAACATGACACGTGAAGAAGGAGAAGAGAAGGTAGCAAGTAACAATGTTTTATGAGCGAGTTTCTTTGTTTGATCTAAGATATTTCATATCTTTCTCGACTAACTTGTATTTGACAATAGTTAGGAATCTTAATTTACACTGGCAAGTAGCAAGTAGCAACCAAAAATGGTTTGACAATAGCTAGTCAGGAGAGGGACGACTTATGCTGTAAATTGAAGCTAGAAATAACAAATGAGTGGTAAATAAGCCCAGATTATTTCTTCTATAAAAAACACATTTAGTTTTGTCATATTGTAGTTAGGTACTGACCAACAGATACAGGAGTCTTAAGTTTGATCAAACGATTTGAAGTAGTGCTTGGCTCTTTGAGGGCCAATTTGCGTATCTTCCCTCCCCGTGTCTCAGCATCACTCTGGGTAAGTGATCGTTTCCTAGTTCCCGGTCTTGCCACTGTAACAACATAACAACATATTTATATAATCTGCAAAGTCTCGATTGTTTGATTCAGTTATTAAATAATCTAAATAGAGGTATTTTAACCTGTGTTTGACATGACAAAGCTTTTGCCGGATCCTTTTAAGTTAGACTTGATAATTTTGCCCGCATTCGGTAAACAAGGGGGCTTTTTAGTCGAGTTACAAAATTCTACTTTATTCTTGGGTTTAGAAATTTCCACCGGTTTTGGAGATTTTAGTTTCTTGGGTTTCTCCAAGGAGTGGGTTACGTTCAACGCGGACCTTTTTGCGGGTGTGGTTCTTTCCTCCGGTAATTTGTCCGCAGAAAGAGATTTGTCGAGAGGCGGCATCGGCGTCCTTCCAGCAGACCCTACTGATATCGCTCGGCACAGAGATTTGGGAGGAGTTTTAGTGAAAGTACAATTTATGATACTCTTTTTATTTCCTAATGATCCTTGCCTAGGGTATAGCTTGCAAGGACTTGCGGCGGAAAACACGTGGCGCCGCGTAAAGCTGCTCTGATTATGAGAAGTATCGACAGTTTTGTTGAACGTAGAGTTCATATCGGGCGCTGCAAACTCTTTTACGTATATTCCTTCCCGTTCAAGCCTTCGAGGTTTCTTCTCCGATACTTTAGCAAGAGGGAATTCCTCAATTCCAGATATCCGGATACTATTTTTAGACCTCGTCATAAATTGCGACGGCTCCAATAAAGAATTTTCTTTCGAAGAAATATTGATAATCGCCGGGGAAATATTTTTTTTATTCGAACTTCCTTTTCCGGAAGTAATGGAATCGTCAACTAAGATAGGAAGCGATTCGTTGAAAATCTGGGAATAATTCTTAGCTGATGGCAAGTCAGACTTAGAGAGATTTATAACCGAAGAGTGCTTAGATTCAGATATGTCAAAATCTTTAACTGAAGAAAAACTGGCGTCTTTGCTAATACCTCCATCAATCGAGTGAAAAGTTGTTTCATTCGATACGCTTGAGACATTTTTAGAAGAGTTGGAAGATTTTTGTCTCGCAGCTTTAGGGTCGGGCTTTTTGTTTCGCCGTCTTTTAGCCATCACCGGTGAACGGACTTCCAACGGAGGGTTGCTGTTGGATTTGGCTCCTCTCCTTGTCCTGGGAGCCACGTTGCTGATGGAACCATCTGTAGAACCTCGCTTGGAAGGTTTTGGAAGATCGTTTGCTGTGTTCGTCAAGGTTGGCGATTTTGAAGATGCAGCTGCCGTCTTTTTTTCCTGCTTAGGTTTCTTTTTTTTCATTTTGTCATTACTAGAACTGTCATTTTCTTTGTTGGACAAGATCGCTTCTGACACATGTACATCTAAGATTGCCTCGGCGTCGTCTTTGTGTTTATTTCTTCTTGTCGTTCGAGTAGATATCTTAATAGGAAGTTTGGTCTCGGCAGTATTGACTTTGTGTTGAATATTTTTGTTGTTTTGAGCTTTCTTGTCATCAACGTCAACAGTTATGGTGGTGTTAACGTTCTTCGATTCCTTGTGAGAACGCGTATTTCTGATACGTTCATTTGGTGGTTTTGATGAAGCAATGGGAGAACTCACAACATTGTCATGTTTTTCGTGGAGTATCTCTTGTAAATTGGGCTCAGGCACACTTTCACTCTCCGTTTTATAAGTTGTAGTCCCGCATTTACGTGATCGCATAGAACGCTTAACATTGGGTATTTTTGTGATTGCTGAAGAATCATCTTCGCGTACATTCTCGATAGAAGCCAAACAAGCGCCTCCTAAAAATAAAGACATTATTATACATTCGCATATTATGACGGCCCCATAACAAACATTGAAAATGTATTGTACATACTTCTCGTGCTCCTGGTAGTCATTTTAAGGTTCGGTGTTTTTGATGTCAAACGATCATAAAATTAGAACATTTTCACAATAACTGGGAGCAATATTATTATTAATTAGTACGTATATTTTGCATTAAATTGAAATCAAACAAATCACAAGCAGACTGAAACCACACATCAAACTCAAAACAACGTACTTTTTCAAATTTTGAATACAATTCCATAGATCAAAACTGCCGTTATTAGATAGTGATGCGCGTGATCTCGCATAATGTCGATTTCTAGGCTGAAAATTGACGTTCCTAAAACATAGACAAATACATACCCTAGAAAAATATTAACATTCTAATGTTGGTCATGATTAGGGAGTTTCTCCGACCAATCGTTAAAAACTTTGCGTGCGTACGTCAGCGCCGCTTCTTTGAAGTTGAGTTGAGGAAGTGTCAAATCGATCGCGATGGTATAAGATTTTTTCTATATGATTTAAAACTTGATTTTATTAGAAACCATGAACATGTGTGATATTCGTTCTTCATTAGCTACTCTTGGAATTCGTTATAAAAATAAAATCACAGCCTAATAGAAATAAACATATTTTGACATAATTCTTTATTGTTTCAGATTCGGTTTATACTTATTCAGAACCGTGCTGGGAAGACTCGATTGGCAAAATGGTACATGAATTTTGATGATGATGAGAAACAAAAACTCATTGAAGAAGTCCACGCAGTTGTAACAGTAAGAGACGCGAAACACACAAACTTTGTAGAAGTAAGTAATACTAAATTCAATGTCTAGTTTTCATTTTGGATAATATTGGAATTTTAATATTTGAATCTCCGTTTTGTATAGAAACTAGTGATTTATATAGTTATTTATAGGCTTTTAGTACACCCATTTTCTCTGGTTACGTTCCACATATTAGTTCACCAGATAAGAATAAATTGTTTATCAGTATTTTGTTCACATTGTAGTTGATGTGTATGTTCACTTGTAACAATCACTCGCAGTTGCAGACCACTTCAGTAAAACACAAAAAAGATTACTAAAGAATTACAATGTACAATTTTAACTAAACATGAAAGAAATTCAAGTTATAACTTACTGGTTCCCATTTCTTCTTTACAATATTTTCTATAAATAATTTAGTAAATGTATCTGGGAAGAACTAACAAGATATTCATAGATAGAATTTACAATTCCAGAAAAGACTTCTCAGTATAATTATTGTAAATGACGAAATTAAAAGATAAGATTAAAGAAATCCTATTTAACCATCGTGGGGTACTTCCGTTGAAGCAACTATACCACTTTAAGTTAATAATGAAGTACTTTTATGAGGGAAAAACCCTGCTCAGTCACCAACCTGGAACTGGGTCAATTTCAGCCATGAAATGAGCCCAGAGCACAAAACTTCTTGTACTGAGGCTGTTTAACAAGCTTCCCGCCGACGTAAAGAGCTTTACCAGTCTGGAGCAAAGAAGAAAATGATTAAAGGACTTCATTATCAAAAATCAAGACTCAAAGATTGAAAATATGTTCGGCTATTATTTTACTTTTTTTTTTAATTCGTAGTATTGTTTTTTAAAGTAAATAATGGTTTTATTTATTCTTTATTTGATTTTTTACGACGATTTCCTTTGTCTATTTATTTGTATTAGAAACACGCTGATAAACTTTAATTTATTATTAATTTGGTGCGATCTAGATTTTGTTAACTTTTGTTTATAAATTTGATGAATAATAAAAATAAACTTTTAAAAAGGTAAAAATAAAAGTTACTGTTTTTATATTAACGTTTACTCAGTTAGTACGTATAATAATCATATTTAATCCCACTACAATAAGTATCTCGGTAGTGACGAAGAAGCTCTTAAAAATAATATGGAAGATGAGAAATAATACATTTGCTGGTGTAAGCGGTCTTATTGCATCCGTTTGTTCCACAATCTTATAATTATGTATACCTGCCTCAGATTTGCAAAAAAATGGCTTTAAAAAAATGTATCTCTACAGTTAGTATTTAACATTCCACCCTGTCGACTAATAACATTAATTATGTTGCCTATGGCCAGCTTTTCGCCAGTATATCATCAAAAAGTTTTATTCTGAAGCTTTGCTTTGTGTTTACCAGAATTTTCAATAGGTTTTATTACTTTTCAGTTTCGTAATTTCAAGATAGTGTATAGAAGATATGCCGGCCTGTACTTCTGCATATGTGTAGACGTCAATGACAACAACCTCTGCTATTTGGAAGCCATCCACAATTTCGTGGAAGTTCTGAATGAATATTTCCACAATGTGTGTGAACTGGACCTCGTATTCAACTTCTACAAAGTATACACGGTGGTGGATGAGATGTTCTTGGCAGGAGAAATACGAGAAACATCACAAACAAAAGTCCTCAAACAACTGTTGATGTTAAATTCGCTAGAGTAAAATGTGTTAATGCCTAATTACTGTTTGATTATTTTATTTTTGTTTACGACATACTACACTTCACTATATTATCACTATTCATATAGTTACAGTTCCATTATTTCAGCTATTTATTTAAATCGCTTTGTCTAACATCATTACATGTACAAATAAAATCACAAAATTAGTGCCTCAAATGTTAATCATATGCCATTTTATACCGATTTGATTTAAAAATCAGGTCTTCCTCGTTAGAATAACCTGTTCCGAGAACTGTAATGTTCCAAAAAAATATATTTTTTTTGTTCACATTTCACATAAATATTAGAAAAAATCTTTGTTACTATGCTTCTGCCAAATTTTAATTTTTCTATTAAAAACTTCATAATTATCTTTCAACTTCATTATTTGGAAAAGGATATTGAATCATTTTGCAGAAAAATAATATTTGTTTCTTTGAACAAGAATTAGAATTTTTGTGATTTAGATTTTTAATTACTCATTGTTTAATATTCATATTGACTTCATGAAATGCAACACTTAATTTCTCATACCAGCATTATATGAATAAAATAATTAAATTATATTATTTTTAAATAGGCCACGGAGTGTACATTTGGTACATTAAAATTTATGTATGTTCGTAATAATCTTCAATGGCTGAGATTATTGTTTAAGAGTAGTGTTAGCGTGTGTGTCAGTGCCCTCCAGGTATTTTATTGAACTAAATAAATCATCCGTACTAATGAATAATAACATCTGTACTTAGCTTTATTCACTATTTTATTTTCTGTATATGTTTTGAACTGTAGTATGTCTGGTAAATGATTTGGAATACTTTAAATAAGTAATAATTTTAATAAAAAATGATACATAATTTAGGTAATATAATATGTACATAAATATAATAATTTCTTAGTTTTATGGTTAGAAATGTTAAAAATGAACAAGCGGCTTTGTGTTCAAACTCATTCCTTTATAAATATTTATTATTTACATAAAGTACATATAGATTGTTTTTAGCTATGAATTTTCACCGATGAAAGGTTGGCTACATGATTTGTATTCTATTGTTTATGCTTATGTAAGGCTTGTTGGCGTCGACTATATTTTAAATAAGAATCTCTAAATTGGGTACATTCTCGAATATAATATGTACATTGTCCATCTTTCCCCGTCTTAATACCATTTTTTACGGTTAGTTTACTGCTCCTGTGAAATCATTTGACCAGCAACAACAGTGACTGATTTAATATAACTCAAAATGCAATTCCAACTAGATGGTTGTGAGGTTGTTTATCTAATACAAATCTTAAATGCTGCAATTTGTTCTAGCTTTTAAAAAGGATCGTTAATTATTACATCTGCATCTCAGCACTGCTCAAGCAAAGCGATTACTCAATCAATTGAGTATTGGTGATTAGATTTTTTTTATAACTTCATTGATATTTTGATCAAAGTTCAACTAACCCAGTTATGCAAGTAGAATAATTTCTTGGCTGATCCATGACAGTCTATGAAATAAAAGAAATCTAGAGAAATAATGTTATTTTATTATAATTTATTTCTTGATAACTAAATAAACAGAAGTTTCGATTGATCTGTGACTGGTGAAAATTTTAAGGTCGTCAAATCCTTGCCAAAGACCACCATTTTCGAAATACTGATTTCAATTTTTTTTAAATAGCTTATATATATATATATATGTTAAAAGTTCCTTTTATTTTCGATCCTACTAAGTACTTACACCATTGATCGACACTTATGTTTAATAAAAATGTCCTGTCTTGTTAACACTATCTGATACATTATGTGTCTAGGGTATTTGGAGACTAAATCAATGGACTAAATAGTATTCCATCAATACTTTATTAGGAATAATGATACAATATATCATTCAGGAACTCCTGATACATTAATTACACACAAATACTATTAAATAATGAAGCTACGTTATATAATCAAATGTATAATAAATATTCATATTTCTTAAATACTCCACGTCTTTTATTTTTTGTAACAAGTTTTAGATGAAGATTTTAAGTTTAGATTATTTTTTTAAAATACATTGTAACATGCTTTGTTGGTCCATCACAATGGGCAAACAGCTGCAGGCACTATTGCATTTAAAAAACACATTTTAAACTTGGTGTTTAAATGATTGATTTTGGAATCTGTAAATTTCACTGATACCAGACATGGCTGCATCTCATGCAAATATTGCCTTACCTTAAAAAATTGTAAATAAAGAGAACAAATCATGATACACATTAAAGTAATCACATGCAAATGCTCACGTGAAGTTAAAAAAAAGCTTTCTATAAAAACAGAGAGAGTTTTTCCTTAGTTCATATCCTGCATAACTTGCATTTTATTACTTACGTGCTTCAAAATTGTGAAATATGTATTAAAAAATATAACTTAATATCTACTTATTTAATACATTGGATTTTATTTACAGATAGAACTATATATATATATTTACTTGCTCAATAACGGCTTCTTCGGATAATATAGATCTATTTTTCTGTACATATCAGTTAAGCAGGTATTTGCTTTCTATTCATTAACTTCTAACTTACATTTACAGTTTTCATTACATGTTGGGTTAAACAGCCCTTAAAGCAATGCAGACCACAATTGTCAAGTAAATAAAATATTGTATTGTATTTTCTCTTTTCACAGTTACTGTATAATCATAGCATTTTCTCATCACACACGAAAGCAACTGTCTATGTCTCATCTGATCATAACGAAAGAAGGCAAGAAAGGCTTACACATGAATTAAAATGCATCAACTTTGTGCTTGTAATATGTGTGTTTAATGAGGAAGTTCAGTGCTATGGGGAATTGGATATAAAAAATGTTTTCTTGCATGGGTAAAAATTATAGAATTTAATTGTGCAGGGAAGTATCTAAAAAATGTATGAAAAAATTAACTATCTTGAACTACATCAAAAGTTCTTCCTAAGGTACCAATGATAGAGTTTTTGAAAAGTCATTTATATCAAGTTTTAGAAAAATTTATATAAATGATAAAAAAAATATTTTTTGGTTTAGTTTGATAGTCTATTAATAAATATTTAATAGTAAAAAAAGCACAACTTCATCATTGTATGTCATTGGTTAATTTTCATAATATTCACATGTAAGATTTAATCAATCATTTTCTACAGCAGTTTGTTAGTTGACATATCATTGTTCAAATATAACCCTCAGAAGATTAAACATGGTCCAGGATTGTTGACATACCTAAAAATATAAATGTACCCATTTGATTATTAGTACTTCATAATAATCAAAATATTTTGTCCAACATGCACATTATCAAAAATTTTGTCATTCTAAATTTGTTGTAACAGAGAGGGAAAACTTTTTTGAGAAGGGAATATAGAAGTCTAGTCTAAATAACTCCCTAGGGAGGAAATCCAGCCAGACTGCAAACATTTGGACATACTCAAAACATTGTTGAATTTTTCATTCAGTAAAATAAAAATCTATAGTTTTAATGCATGTTATATCAAATCATGAAAGTTTTCTGGAAACTGCTTTGAAAATGACAATCGATTAAGCAGTCCTGCAATGTTTTAATATTAGATGTATTGAAAAAAAACTGTGTGAATTTACTGTCCATGAATTGAATCTAGAATTCATTTGTTTCATTTTCGATAGATATTAGATTTAACTACTAATATGTGTATATTTTACCTCTGAAAATAAGACTAGGCAAACAGGTTTAAACATTGTTGAGAGTTGAAGAGCTTTTTGGGACCTCAGTAGCATCATAAGTAGTATAGTTTTCGCCTTTGTATCGGTCGAGTTTTCCCAGTTGCAAAAGTAAACTGCTTCACCAACTGAGATACTCTGTAAAGTAAACCAATATTATGTCATTAGTACTGTCTATCAAAAAGATCTGATTTTTACTCTGGCAACCACCGCCGTCGCTAACACTCTGGCTAGCACACCAAATTATAAGTGGCTGCTTTTGTGATGGGCTGCCAAAGATGACTATTTCAGTACTGCTTTTTAAAAAGTATTACCATAAGCTGATATTTACTGAATTATAGAATAGAAAATTTACATCTTAAAAATACGACAACCCTTGGAATTATAGACTGTTTATAATTCTATGGCTAAACCCATTGACACATTATCAATGATTAAAACATAGAATTTATATAATAATTCTATAGGTTAAACCATTTTGAAAGATCATGTCTCAACGAACTTAAAACTTGTCTTAAAACACAGATTAGGAGATTATCACAGTTCTCAACCTTGATTCAATCAGATAATATGTGTTTTAAGATCAACTGCATAACTTAGAAAATCATTTGTCAATCTCAAATTCATCGTCATTATTCCCTTTCTGCACCGAATGGTGCATAGGGTACTGCATTGGTACACCAATTGCAACATATTTTGATCATTTTTGTTACATCAAGTTAAGATGATCAGTCTTTCGCTTCGGGTGCCAGTACAGGGATTATGAAATGTTCTAGTGTAAAAACACCTTTTAAATCTATATTTCATGTCAATCATGTCGGGAATCGAACCTGAGACCTCTGACGTGGTAGGCAAACAAGTGCTGACACTTACTTTACGAGGCGGACGAATTTGCAAATTACACTTTCGTAATTATTATTATGAACATTTATGTTTTGATTATTAAAATAAGCAGCAATTACCTTTTCTAGAAGGATATCTCCGAACAAGCTTGGGATGAATACATGGACAATTGTTGCTATACAAAAAAATGGAAATTCATATGGAATTTCACCCCTTTTCAACGTCTGAAAATAAATTTGTGAAACATAATTTTTGTTAAAAAATACAGCACTAGTTATGGAGCTAACAATGCAAATAGTTTTGTCTCGTTTAATTTATAGAAAAATATCCTAGTTATTTTTTATGATACATATTAAAATGGGCTTTCTTGTAAACCCACAATGTCGATATACATAATTTATTACATACCAGGAGGAACAGATGAAAATGTATTAACTCCATGCATATCACTTTTAAGATAAAGGCTAAAACACGAAATTAAATAAATTTTGAAATGGCACGGTGTTTGGATTTTATATAGTTTGATTAGTTAGGCAGATTTTAATATTTTAAAAATATATTGAAATATGGCTATACAGTTGCTGGGCTTCATTATCCGGAATACAACAAATTTTAGAAGCATCACTTCAGTAAAATCTTTGTATTTCCGATGACAACTGGAATATGCCTCATCGGTCTGGAGCCCTTTGTACAACTGCAACTATTTCAACTTGGAAAGACTTTAGCGGAAGTTTTTACGCCACATACAGTTAAAAAAGGTAAACCTGTACATTAAATTTGCTACCAAACTTTGAGATCTGAGTTGAGGTTACTATTGCTCTCCACCAGAAGGACAATTGTTGACTTCACTTTAATGCACAAAGTGAAATGCACCCTAATAGATTGCCTTAAATGACTGTCCCTGATATACTTTTATGTATTCACAAGTACCACCCGACTCCAACATATGTTCCAACGTGAGTAGGTACAACAGGAAAAACTACACCCACCATTTTCCCCCGGCACGCATTCACAGAACTGCTAATAATTATGCAGAGCTGTCAGACTTGCTCCACACTTCTCCTGTTGTAATTAAATCAGCTATCCTATCCATTGAATGGTGTGTGTTTTTGTTTAAATTCTTCTTTACTTCACTACTTTTCTTTTTCAGAATTGATTACACATTCAGTATAATAATTGTAATTTTATTTCATGTTATTCGCTATAATTATATACTTTATGCACTTTTAAACTGTATGTTGTAAGATCCCTGTTGGGCATTTATTAAATAAATAAAACATAAAAAATCTCATAAGAATATTTGGATATATGGAATTAATACACTTTGATCTGTTGCTCCTCGTTTTATATATATTTTATAATAAAAATGTTGTATGGTATGAACTATTTTCTAATATTTTTTAATTTTGCAATATAAAATCTTCTTCCAATATAAAATCTAAAAACTTACACTGTAGGATTGAAATGCTGCAATTGTGGATATAAGCGGAGTCATAGAAAATACTGCTTCATATACTGTCCTAGATGCTTTATTTAAATCCTCTATGTAACTGAAAACATACAGGTAGAATCATTCATACAAATAATCATTAAACTTTTCGATGAATCAATATTTCTATTGCTCTCACCTATAAATTTGTTGTAGTTCTGTTATTATACGGCGTAGTTTTAACTTAACGACATGCTTAGTTTCATTTTCCTCATCAAAAATACGCACTATACGGGATTTAATCACATCCAACTGTCCACATACATGCAGTGCAGCGATGGGAACAATCGGATCAAATCCACAGTATAACATGGTAGTAAGTACACAAATGTGGATTTCGTAGAGAAAGAATATTTCGTAAAGAGGAAAGTCAAACTTGTGTCTGTCCCAGAATGGTAAAATACAGTAAAACACCATGTTTTTCTGAACATTGCCTTTAACAGCGGAATGAAGATTCATTACCACGGCGGATACAGGAAATATACTTCCAACAAACGAAACGAGGAAAATCCAAATATTTTGAACGAGTACACCTATTTTAGCATATTTTTTTACAATTTCAGATTCTTCTTTCGAAAGCTGCTCATTCGCATCTTTGTAATCATCATCGATGCGGGTTATTATGGATACGAATATCTTTTTATGTTTTATTAGAGCAAAAACTTTTATGAACATGTAAATAAAAAGGAATGTTATAGAGAGTTGTCTTGTTGCATCGGAATAGTCCTGATTCTGAATATCGACTAAAGCCGCATGTCCCAAGACATATATTCCTGTGGCATGTATAAACATATTTAATGACAGCCAGATTTTTATTTTGTAAGAATTATGCATAGGAAAAACGCCATTGGCAACCAAGCCATAGCAACTTCTTTTATAAATATCAGCGTAACTCGTCAACTTAAAATCTTTTGGTGAAAATAATAATCTGAATTTCTCCATTTTATGTTTAGAAAGATTTTGTAATACAACTACTTGCAGGTTGTTTCTTTAAAGTTATGTATTGCTCAAAGGTTGACTGAAGTTTTTATATCCGTCGGCTGCCATGCTTGTTTCTATAAATTATTCACAACAAATATTTCTTTGTAATCAAATTGTCAGAAATATTTTTCATAACACTTCTTGTCTATAATAATCTCCCTTTGATACAAAATGTTTGACAATAAGTAATAATTCTATACTAACTGTAATAATACACTTTGCAAGATTTTAAGACATTTTATTTCTTTCCTTAGGCAGAGAAAATGCATTAAACTTAATAATGTATTAAAATAATGTACATTTTTATCAGAAAGCTACCTCTAACGAAAATATGAAACCAATTATTCATAGATGGCGCTTTTATAATTTTTTATTGAAAATTGCAATTTTTACGTTTATTTTCAATGGAAGTTTTACAAAACTTGGTATGCGGAAACTTTACACTATATTGATTGTTAAAAATACCATAACAATATCATTTAGGTCATTTTCACAAAATGATGTACAAAACAAAAAATAAGCTAAATATTTTTCATATCTCATGTCACTAAAATATTTTTTGAAATTTCTTTTATCCCAATTTTCTTCAGACCGATTTTTTATTTCTTTTTAAAAATATTGTTTGTTATCAGTTAACTAATTAATAACATAATTTGATGGGAAAGTATATTAAAAAAATTGGCAGAAAAATAATCCTTAACTAAATGTTATGTTAAAGGAAGGAATATAGATATTGGTATTATTTCTTGCCCATCTTATATATTCATGTTCCTGAGCAGGGAGATTAGTTTTTATGTTCCGGATACAAACACCGCTAACAAGTTCAACATAGACTAGAATATACAGGATCAACCTGCCGATGGTTATGCCTGTTTGAAGGGCTGTGTTGAACATTACTTTAGACATTGATATTTTTCATGTCTCTGAGAGAATTTTTTATTGAGAGATTTTCTTGCCCTTTTAAAGATATTTTGATATGTAATTTTTATTTTCTTCAGCCTCGTGGCGTAGTGGCCTACCATGCAAGAGGTCTCGGGTTCGATTCCCGACATGGTTGAGATGAAATATTTATCAAAAAATGTGTGTTTATACTAGAATATTTCAAAGTCCCTGGACTGGCACCTGAAGCGTAAAGACTGATCATTTTATCTTAATGTTTCAAAAATGATCAAGATACGCTGCGTTTGGTTTACCAATGTAGTGCCCTATGCACCATGTATGCATTAAGGTGCAATTTTTTGTAATGTATTTTTTAATATTTATTTATTATATATGTGGCAGCCAATTACAACAGTTTTCTAAAGAAACATATATGAACAAGAAGCTAAACAAAAAGAGCATAAAACTCTGTAGCAAAGACAAACAACGGTAAACAAATAATGCTATACAATATATTTAAAAACACGAGCAACATGTAAGACTTTGAGCTAACCCATGCTAATCCATCTTCATCCCACACTGTGATAATGGAGAAGAGATCTACGAAAAGCCGGGAGATCTATCCCAAAGAATTTCATAATAATGCTATTATTTTGGATGAAGTTTTTTTTTACGCCTCAACAGGCCAGAAGGCCCAATTGCAGTGGTGAATCAAGCGCAGAACCTTCCGTGCGTGAGTCAAGCGTCTTAGTCATTACTCCACGGGGTCCGTGCTAAATATAAAAAACAAATTGAAATTGACATTAAAAAAAATATTTAAAAAACCATTTCATTGTATTTGTTGCTATACATATTATTGTGTTGTTTGAAAACGTTAATATAAATTATATCTATCAAAATAATTAATGGGTGACACGCTATTAAAGTTATTAAAAAAAAAAAAAATGATGTTGCTAGGTACTACAAAAATACCCGCTTTTAATATTGTTAAGTTGATGGGCAACAATTTTACTAAAACATAATATGTACAAACCGATTATTATTATTGAAGATTGAGATAGTGTGAAAAAATAATAGGTATAATCAAATTATTGATTACTTTTGATTGGTGTCGGGTGCAAAACCGCGTGCAAAACCGTTTTTTTATTCAACGTTTTTCAAAAGACAGAGATGGATTCGAATGAATAAAGTTCTTCCAAACCAGTGTTGTTTATTCGCTATTATCAGAGGATTCGTATTTTTTAAAAGCATTAATTACCTATTTAAATTTATTTCAACAGAGAGGGAAAAAGTTTTCGAGAAGGGAATATGGAAGTCTAGGCATTTACAGGGCTTATGACCTGTCATTGGCTGGTTTAAGTGGCCACTTTACACACTGTGTAACATTCACCATCCTGCCCATGTTTGAACATCCACATTTCCTCAACTCTTCCATCTGTTGACTTTTGTGAAGTGAAAGAGCTGAAACCTTTATCACGTGGGTGAGATTCATCCGGCTGAACCAAATCACCTACTAGGCAACGCCTGGAAGCAATTTTCCAATTTTTATACTTCTTCTTTTACCAGGTAGTAATTCAACAATGTTTGATTATGTCCAAATGCTTGCAGACTGGCTGGAAGGGAGGAAATCCAGCCAGTCTGCAAGCATTTGGACATAATCAAACATTGTTGCATTAATTACCCATTACATATTACTGAGCGATATAAAAATCAATTTAAATTGATATATTTTAAACATTTTGAAAATAATAACCGTAAAAGTTGTTGCAAGAAATGTATATTTTAATTAAAATCGACGTTGTACGATAAATACATGCGGGTTGGGAGCAAGATTCGGATATACAAAACGCGCGTCAGACCAATTATGATGTATGCAATAGAGACGAAGGATACAGTAAGAACAAAAAAAAGAAAATCTGAAAAATGATTGATGTGGGTGAGATTCTTCCGAATTATTTCACCTAAGAGGCAATTCCTAAAAAATAGTATTTTTTAATTTTTGTACTTCTTAAACCAGTTGGTTTAGTTACTAATATTTTTAATATATTCAAATGTTTGTGGACAAGGAATCTTTTTTAGTTTAAGGAATCAGAAAATGAATAAATTTTCGAATCCGAAATTAGGTGTGCATAAGAATCTGTTCTTTAAAATGTTTTGACAGTCTTTTTTCGAATATTTACAGTATTTTCCTTTCAAATTTAAAACAAACATTTTCTCTCAAATGCTCTAATTTTCACTGCGCGTAAGAAATCATTTTTTATACCCAATTTTGCATAGCACCGAAATTCCTCATTCCAGCTCTGATATTATTGGTGCCTAGTGATACTAAATAGGATGATAAGACTGAATATTTTGCACACGACACACACGAATATTTATTCTCGTTACCTGTGTTCCACAGACAAGTTAGATAATGCCTTTGAATTTGGTACTTCTTATGATAACGGTCACATTTTCCGATTCCCCAGAGTCATCGCATTTGAAAACGTCAATATATAAGAGATTATCTGTGTATTGGAATACATTTTTTGTAAATTTATTGATGTAATTTTATGTTGCTAGAATTCCACTCGTCCGCTTTGTAGCTGCAAGACGATTGCTAATCTAGCTTCAATATGTAAATATTATCAACTTTAAAATACCGAAATGTTGTAAATGGGGTCTAGAATTTCAACCGTATATGCGCTCAATAGCTGCAAGACCTGTTTCCTGTAATCTAACTCATATTTTTGAAAATTAGCTTTTTTATTTTTTAAAAATATAATTTAAATACTAAACTTTATTGTCAAATTAAAACAATGTAAATGAGGATTAGATTTCTTACTGTCCATGCGCTCTGTAGCTGCAAGGCGTTCTGGGATATTTTTTTATGGTACAGCGCATTTGAGGTGATTTTCTCAAAAATGGGGTTATTTAAATTATCCAACTAAAATCTAAATAATATAAAAATATATCAGATTTTAAGTTCAGAGCGGGGTTAAGAGGGATGTATGCGGTCTGCATTTACATCGCTCAATATCCTTATAAAGTAGATGATATTTTTTTCTGGGTTTTACGTAACCCTCGGATGAAGTAAGCAGAGAGGATAGAACGCCACATCACTCTGCCTTTGCATACAGACCTCCCTTTTCTTTATCCGATTATTCCGACGAATTTTTGACATGTCCATACCATGTCTTTCTCGCTCATAAGAAATATTGTCCCGTATTATCAATCATCATTCCCTTTCCGCACCTAATGGTGCATAGAGCACTGCATCGGTATACCAATTGCAGCGTATCTTGATCAGGTAAGATGATCCATCTTACGCTTCAGGTACCAGTTAAGGGGCTGTGAAATATTTTAGTGTAAAAACACACTTCTAAATAAATATTTCTAATCGCTCCCAAAACCTCTTGCATGGTAGGCAAACGCGGTGACCATTGCACCACGAGGCAAACAATTTTTGTTATTATCAATACAGTTTTGCAATTTTAATAAAAGTTAATTGATGACTTTGCTGTAAAAATCTCGTGGGCAGAAGTCGACAAATGAATGAAGGCAATTTTCTCTGAATCTTCAGAGTTTAAAAAAAAAAATCTACTCAATTTTTCCGCTGTAAAAAGTTATCCAAATTCAGCGAAAACCGGTACTCAGTTGGAGCAAGGTCTGGCAAGTATGATGGGTGACGGAGTCTCCAGCTTCAGCTCTTGCGGTTTAGAGATCGTCTCCCGTGTGTGCGCCTAGGAGTTTTCCCAGTCACGCTTGTTTTACAGTGAGCTTCTCCAACATTGTCTTCAACTATTTATTTATTTAATTTATTATGCTTTACATAAATAAACAATACATAATACGACATTGTTATAAGAATCACAATTTTTTATGTTTTGATATTGCTCATCAATTATATGTGAACACAGAATGCACAAATAAGTAAAAAAATAGTACACTACATTAAAAAGAATGATTAGCTTAATTAAATTATTTAAATTTATTTCAACAGAGAAGAAAAACATTTTTGAGAAGAGACTCTTTTACTTCACAAAAGTCAACAGATGGAAGAGTTGAGGAAATGTGGATGTTCAAACATGGGCAGAATGGTGAATGTTACACAGTATGTAAAGTGGCCACTTAAACCAGCCAATGACAGGTCATAAGCCCTGTAAATGCCTAGACTTCCATATTCCCTTCTCAAAAATGTTTTCCCTCTCTGTTGAAATAAATTTATACATGACTAACTCCCTAGGGAGGAAATCCAGCCAGTCTGCAAGCATTTGGACATACTATAACATTGTTTAATTAAATTATATTAATATTATGAAAGTTATTACAATAAATTATATCAACAAGTTATTACAAATTATTTTACCTTACTAGCAGAAGGGACTATTTGATTTTATAAATTGCGTTACAATTCTCCTATAATTATTCAATATATCGTTAAAGATATCAATATCAGCATTACTTTGATTTTCTTTCCTATTATCTACATCTTGTGGATAACACCGGCATAGGACCACAATTTTATTACCGTAAGCTTCTTTTGGGTGATCTTTTGTTCCAGCGGTGCTCTTCTGAACCGCTCTTGCGGCCGTAGAAAACACTTATTTTTATTTACATATAAAATACGCGAGACAAAAGTATTTTCTATGGCCGTAAGAGCGTTTGGAATATCACCCCAGGCATTGTTTGGCCGAAGTCTCTTGGTCCAACCACTGCGAAGAACGCCTACGGTTGTTGTGGAAGATTAATTTCTTATCGCAAGCAACGATCTGACTCAGAATTTTTCACTATCGCTTTCAATTCCTCATCTTCAACCTTAGTCTCCGGTCTTGCACAGGGCCCATTTTTGAGATGGAAATTTTCAGAATAGAAGCGGTCAAACCTAAAACGTGCAGTACGTTCGCTTGCGGTGTTTAGCCCGTCCACATAATAAATGTTTCGTGCCGTCTGCGCCGCGCTGATACCACGACGGAACTCGAATCATAAACATAATTCAAATTTTATACTTTACCATCATCGTCATTCCCCTTTCCGCACCCAGTGGTGCATAGGCCACTGCATTGGTAAAAATGCAGCTTAGTTAGATCAACTGTTACATGAAGTTAAGGCGATTATAGCTGGTTGAAAGTTAGCTCTTTGGAAACGACCGAACCGAAAGCCGCCAGGTTAGCTTAGGATGGGTTGGGTTAAGTTTAATAATAAAGACAACCATCTTTTCACTTAACGTCGTTGTGCCGGCAATATCTGTTAAGTGACATTTTGATTTTTTTAAGGAGATAATTTAAACAATGTATTGATGATGGATTTTATTTTTAAATACATTTTTACGCACGACAAAAAGGAAAAAAACCTAATTTTATTTTGACAAAATATTAAACTAAGGTCAAAGCACCAATGACTGACCGTTTAAGGTTCAGCTTGTAGTGCAACCCACATTAAAGGTATAAATTTCATTATTTAAGCTTACAAAATAAAAGAAAACAATTAAAAACACATGAATTTTTCTAAGTACTTTTCCTTTTTTATTCAAATACGAGTATTACAATTATAATAAATATTACTCTAAAAAAATAGCAGAATCATCAGTGAATGTCCACTACTACCCCAGTAAAAATAATACTCAGATTTAGTTACATCATAACAATATAAAACACCCTAACACATTAGAATATTAACATATTACATTAGAGATGAAGAACATTTAAGAAAAGGTAATATAGAAGTCTAGGCATCTACAGCATCTACAGTTTGACCTGTCAATGGCTGGTTTAAGTGGCCACTTTACACACTGTGTAACATTCACCATTCTGCCTATATTTGAACATCTATATTCCTTTGATTCCTTCATATGTTGATGTTTGTGAAGTTAAAGAGCTGAAACCTTTATTTATGCGGGTGAGATTCATCTAATTGAATTATTTCACCTACATACTGGCAACGCCTGAAAATGTTATTTTTTCAATTTTTTTTTTATACTTTTTCATGGACCAGGTAATTTATCAACAATATTTTGAGTTTGTCCAAATTTTTGTAGACAAGGACTGGATTCAACTTCCTGGGGAGCTGTTTACATTAGAATATGGCTATATTCAAAGAATTGTATAAGAAATGGCATCAAATAAAACACTTACCACACCTTTCCTTATAAAAACACTATCAATCTCAGAACAATAACGGGAAGACGCACTATTACCTTTTGACAACTCACAGTTCAAAACTGATAGATTTGTTTCTTACCAAAAGATGTGTCCGCCTACTGCTTTTGTCATAGTTTCTAGTGTTAAAAGTTTTTTGACTGGACACATGTAGCTATTATTATTATATTGTGCTTTATTAACCAATGGTCATTTACTGGGGGGTGGTCATTTACTGGTGCTTTGACCCTATATTTTGTTGAAACAAAATTGTGAAATCTTAATGAGTTAAAAAATAAATCACTTAACAGATATTGCCGGCGCAACGACGTTAACTTATTAAGTTTAGTTAAGTAGGAAGTTATGTATAAAACCTATTTTTTATTATTAAATTTAACACGACCTATCCTAACCTAACCTAACTTCTTGTTGTTTGCAATTTAAAAAAAATATTTTTATTCATAACAAATAAAAATACAATATTACAACTAAACACAATTTTACATTCATCAAATACATATATTTACATGAACGTTTCCCAATACGTAAAAGAAATAAATAATTCTTGTGTACATAATGGGGAGTGACGTCTTACAATAGATTATTTTATTTTAATCAATAATATTTTTAGAACAACATAAATAAATTACAAAAAAGATACAAACGATGTTTTCAATCAGTGTTACATAAAGAAGAATTATAGATGTAATTTTTTACTTCTCTATTAAATATATTCTATTCCTGATTGTACTTTTTATTATCTTTGTTCATTTCATTAAAGAAAAATATTCCTCTGTAAGTATAATGATGTTGTGCAGTAGTTGTTTTTAATTTAGGAATTAAGATATTACTACCTGTTCTAGGTCGCGTACTTACGTTTTGAGACCTAGAAATACTACTATTTATTTTATCTTTATGTAATTGAAGCAAACAATTCTTTTTATATAGCAATTTTATATCTAAAACCTTAATTTTTTTAAATAATTGAACAGTGGGAAAAGTAGACGGTTTTTTCAAAATAACTTTTATAATTAATGTTTGTATTAAGATGATCTAAAATTGTTTCTGGAGATTTCCACCGTGAATGATTGCCCCTTCTCCAGTCTGATATAAATAATATATTTGATTGGGGAACACAGAAACAACTAAAATTTAATGTTTCTAAATGTTATGTTCTGTCATATACGAGGGCATTAAAAACTATTTTTATACGGTACTGTATGGGAGGGTGTTCACTCAAGCAAACTGCCACTATCAAAGATCTGGGAGTTATGTTTGATGCTAGACTGAAATTTCATACTCACATAGGCACTGTCTGTGACAATGCGTGCAAAATGTTGGGATTTGTTCTCCGAACAGCTAAGGTGTTCTTGAATAGGTACTCGTGTTCTAAGGCTTCTTTATAACTCATTGGTGCGAAGCAGACTTGAGTGTGGATCTCTGATCTGGGCACCCCACGAATTGAAGTACTCTCTTAAGCTGGAAATGGTTCAAAAGAAATTTCTGAGGTATCTTTACTTAAGGGAGTGCGGATATTATCCGTGGTTGTACCCGTCTGACTTCATACTGGGAATGCTTGGCTACAATAGTTTGGAGAAAAGAAGAAATGCATACTTGCTTATGTATTTTTTCCGATTGATCCGTGGTATTACGATCAACATAGGTGTAACTGAGAGTATTTTTCTTTATGTTCCTAATGACTACCTTAGACATAGACAGCTTAAGCTGTTGTATCTTCCTGTTTGCAGATCCAACCGGCCGATGGTAATGCCAGTAGGAAGAGCAATGTCTTTACTCAACCGTATCTCTTCGGATATTGTCATCTTTCATATTAGTGAAAAAAGTTCAGAGAGTTCATTATTTCTCTACAATTGCTGGGTATTTTTATTTTACCATTTTTGTATATTTGAATTTTAGTATTAATTTTTTCGTTTTATGTATACACTGAAATATTTTGTAATGTGCATAAACGTTTATAAAATAAATAAATTGAAAATAAAATAACAAAATAAATAAAAAGATAAAACAATTATAATGGTTCGTTTAAAACTAAAGAGGCTAAGCGACGGTGACGTTCTGCCTTTCGTTAAATGTTGCTTTCAACATTTTGACTAAGCGTCCGTTAGCCATTAAATTGATTGTTGTCATTTACTGAACAGCTGATTTAACTATTTGGCGGCGACATAATACATAATACACGTTATGACGTAAGTAATGCATGATGCGGGAACAGGTCAGAAGTTTGGAAGAAGATAGCAAAAGAAAGGAATGATGTGTTGGAAAGTAAGAGTTCTACAGATATATTTATAGTAGGTAATGTTTTAGGAGTTTCAAAGGTGTTTGGAAAAAGTCTATTCACATAAAGAGATAGTTCATTCCAATTTGGCACCTTGAACCTATATTTAAAAATAAAACATGAATTATTCACGCAGGTACAATGTTCGAGTACCTACGTACGTAAACAAGTTGTGTCCCTATATTATTTTACAGACTTTTTTTCAACCAGATGTTTGCGTCAGCGATATTGTATTGTTGGTTATAATCACATATTTTCGACTAAGAGTATTAGTCAACGAGACCGTTCAGCTGCTTTTAATGACGATATAAAGTGACTCAAAAGTATGTCATGTTTCTTTGTTTTTCAAAATAAAATCGCGGTGTTATTCTTCCCGCATCCAGAGAGAAGATGGAATCCAGTTCTGCATGCAAAAGAGAACCATGACCCCGGAAAAATATTGCAACTCAATGGATACTTCCAGGTGAAAATCCCAAATAAGGATATAGAGGAGTGGATGAGGTGTGCAGAAATACTTTATGTACGGTCGAAGGGAAGGATGCGCAACTCCGCTTGTGTTGAATCGCGACGTCTGGTGACGGAACCTAGTGAAGAACTGGTGGTCGTGTGACGCCCGTGTTGTGTGTCTGGAGCTGGCGGTCCAGGTGGACGCTGGCACAGCTCGCTTGTTGTAGTTCGTGTTTATACCATTTCACTGGTCTGATTTTTGTTTAGTACTGAATTTAATGCCTACTATACCTTTTTTGTTTGTATTATGGATATTCTGCAATTTTTTGAAACTTTTCATTATCTTTTAATGCAGTTATATGTAATTTTTAATACTTAATCACGTACTTTTAAGCTGTATTACGTATATGTAATTCTTAATACCTCAAGCTTTTCACCTTGTATTATATATAATATCAACTTTTTCATCCTTATAATAGGTTAGAATATAGAAGATAAGTTTGTAATAGATAATATTTTTTGGGATAAGTTGTAATTTTCATACTGCTTTTGTGAACAATATTATAATTTATAACACGTCTGGTTATATTTCAAATATATTTATTGCTTCAGTTCATATATTACATACAGTATAAGTACTGAGAAATTAAATAAATACAATATCGTTTGTTAATCGGGTTGACAAACACTGACTTTATAGATCGAGAGGCGGTGGAGTTATTGTTTAAGACACGGTGTTGATTTATGGGTCCGAATGGCCAAAACACTTGGTGCCTCGGGCAGCTGAACTATCTCTTCCTAGTAATATGATGTTGTGGAAGTCATCACCATCAAGCCGTAAAGTTGGCAGAGCAGAATACCGTTCTGGCCCGCAACCCGTAACCCAACGCAACGTCAGCTCGGACAAGTAATTAAACGTCGCGCAGCGAAAGAATATGCACATTTCATCTTGGCATTACGTGTCGCCCGTCCACCAGCTCCTCGCCAGTGTTTGCTATAGTAAATTCCTTCTGTACAAAATTGTAAGGATGTAACTCGTGTGTATCTACTCAATAAATAACTGCAATTATATTGTAATCCATATTTCTCATTTAACCTCAAATAAATTCACGCGCACCCATCCATACAATGTCTCACACCGTATTTAGAAGGTAGCGAAAGGGCCTAACAACAAGCATTCGGACTTCTCTGAGTAGGTACCAGGGATCAATTGCTATGATCTGGATTGATCAAATTATATGTCTGGCCAAAGAACCCGGTTGTACCAAATAAGGTTTACGACTAGGTTGGCGAGGGAGTACAGTATAAGATGACCGTACAGGATGAGCGAAAGGGGGAAGCCTAATACCTAAGAATTCCAGATAACGAAAGCAAGCTAGTTCGCTAGGAGAGCCCCGAGTAGGTGTTTCTACCAAAAAGCACCAAGAAGATAGGTAAGCAGAAAGGTAAGAAGATGACCCGGAATACTTTAACTTCTGGAGCTAGGAATCTGCCTTATAAAGACCAAAAATAAGGATGGATGAGAAATTTAAGGGTCTCGCGGGGCATGGGGTAAGCCCGGGTAGCTGAGGGATGTCATAAGGACATCGCGTTTGAATACGAGTGTATGCAAACCTACTGACATGTTAGAGGAGTTGTTAATATGTAACTATGTTGTAAGAGTAGGATAAAAATACGAAAAAAAAATATGGGGATTAAAACGGGTGCTATAAGTTTAAAACCCAAATACGTCTGTAAATAAATATTGTTATCTGTCCTTAAATGAGTTTTTTACAAAAATTCCCTGGGAATATTATTTGAAATCATGTATAGTGTGATTTTTAAATTAAGCAAAAAAAATGTGTTTTTGGCAAGCACTCTAAGTTGCGTATAGCTGAGCTAGGAAATGGGAAGAGATACAAATTTGCTGTTAAGAGTTGGTCCGAACGAAGGAAATTGAGTAGAGATTAGTCCGCCTTGTGGTCTAAAGGATGGCGTAATGCCATGCACTAGGTTTGATTCCCGGTAAGGTTCACCAAATGAGCCATTCCTCTCTACTGAAGGGAAAATATAATATACTATTTTGTTATGTTTTTAAAACGCATTAAAAAAATAAATTGAAACACGTTGACAAGTATTATCTTCTGAGGTATTTATGTATCTAGTGAAGCTAATAGGAATATTTTCTTGCAATTTTTACATGTCAAACAGTTTTTTTGTATTGCAAGTATGTACTTTATTTTTTGCCAATAAACGCCGTATTCCAGCACTAAACTGAAACAAACTGAGAATAATATTAACGGTAATTTTATTTTCCGTGCGACGTCGGATGAATTTTCTACAAAATTTTAAAATACGCATTTTTTTAATTACCTGAAAATAAGACTTTCACGCCCTATTCGACAAACGGCAAGTACTACGTTACAGCGCCATACTTGTAATGTTTGTCGGAAGCCTACTCGGCGGGCATGATGTGTGACGTCAAAATGACGTTACTCCAAATGTGGGCGTATTTTATATACCCGTTTTTAAACCCGAAAATTATGAATGAAAAACTGATTTTAAAACATCGATAGTTAAATCATTAGAATCGTAAAAAGCCGCTCTAGATAATTGATTTATTTCCTAATTTGTGAAAAAAAATATTACTGAATATTTTTGTAGTTTAATATTCTTTTGAACATATTATTTTGTACCGCTCTTTCATATTTGCCGAAACATAAAGTATTTATCGTACCTAGGCGAAATAACCAGTTTGCAATGGAGTCCTGGTGCCGACCCTTATGTATGGAAACTATGTACGATAGGTGCTCTAATATCGAGATCCGTGCATTAAGTTAGGCTGATGCTTACATAAACCATAAACGAAGAACGACTAATTGAAATTAAACATGTTCAATATGAAGGACTAACAATAGACATACAATAGGGTATTTTCATAAACTGGGAATATGATTTTTAATGTATTCAGTATTTAAAGAATATTTTTACGATTCGAACCATATTACTATCAAAATCTGAAGCGAATGTTTTCATTTATAATTTCCTATTTAAAGGTTGATAGAAATAAAACGGCCCGTAACTGGCCAAAAGGGTTGATGACGTCACGCGTGACTTATATATCCTACGTTCACTCAAATCCTATACTGAGATACTCCGACGCGGGCGGCTTGTGGCTTTTTATTTGTTTTTTCTAGTTAAATTTCGTCTTTTCCTTTGTTTTTTTTTTGTTTTCATTTAAAAACATCCATAGCATTATGACTAAAATTGGTTTTTTACAAGGAAAGTCCGATAACTTGCCCAAAATAGATATAATCATGATGGGTATTTTTTTCTCATCCAATACAAACTTTTTAAGTTCGAGTATAGAAATGTTAAGGCCGTAAGATAAGCAAATATATAATGTTTGCTTCCAGAATGTATTCATTCAAATAGTTGTATTATTTGCATGTACTATAAATATATTGTTTAGCGTACATTTAATGCAAAAGGGAAGTAACGTGACTTTGACACAACATAATCCATAAAATACCATTGCTTGTAAACATCTCTGTAATGCCTTTTTTTATTAAATGTGATTTACTTATTAATATATCAGCTAGGGTAAATTACGGAGACAGTGCCATAGATTACATTCAAGTAAAACGGACGGGTGATATTTGAATGGTAAAAGGTCGAGTCACCCCCAGCAGAACTTAAAGTTAGAACCAAATCGTACTCGGTGACGTTGATTTGCGATGAAGTATAGGAAATAATAGATTCCTGTAAGTGTGAAGACTGTCCAGCATCTCAAGGTCAGTTGCCATTTTGTAAATGCAATAAATTTCACAAATAAATAAGGTAGGTTTTCATACAGGATTTTTTTTGTAATTTTTTTTTTTTATTCATATAGAAAACCAACAGTTCAACAAATTAAATTAAGTAACATAAGTATAGAAATATAATACAAATATAAACAATAACGTTCAAAGAATAAACTATTTTAGTATTGTAGTACCTGTCAAGCTTTATAAGTGCTAATTTCAGTACCTACTGTTAGTAAATGTTTATAGTCTACAGTCTACACCATAAAATATAGTATTTTGTACTGAACAAGACCTACGGAAAAAAGAATAGTGGTTTGTTTTTTTTAACATCTAACATATAACGTTCAAATGCGTTAAACCATTTTTTCTGCATTTTTTCATTAGGTACTAGGAATGGCGAAAAAAGCTTTATTTTGCGTCTTCACCGTAGTGTTTGTGCACATCGGAATTAAACAGTACTTGTATCTTATAACTAAAGACATTTTATGCGCGTTAATTAGTTAAAACAACCAATTACAACAAAAACAACACGTAGGCTATACAAATTCGTATGAATTTGTTTGAACGGTCAGTCAAATTCGTAACGCGTGACGTCACAAGCCCATACGGCATTGAATGTTCGTTTTGGCGCCAATTCAAAGTATACGTTTTTAAACCGCTCTGAAAAATTAACGCGTGGACATAAAAAAATAAAAACTGTACAGTTACTATCGTAATTTTTTTTTCTATTTTTTTGCAAAATAAAAAAAAAACGTGAAAATACCCTATTGACATCGACAACTCACATTGATAATGTAATTAACGAAATAGCAACATTATCGAGTCTTCATTCAAATATCAAAAACTTTGTTCCAAAAACCAAAAAAAAAATACGTATGAAGCCCATGTCAAATCTAAAATATGTTATATGCAACAACTATGGGGAACAGGAAACCAAAATAACATAAACAGATCTCAACGACAGAAAAATAAAATATTGAAGCTAGAATATGACCTCCCTTATCTAACACCAACTAAAGAACTCTTTAAAAAAACTAAACGATTCAATGTTAATGAACTTTCTCAACTAGAATCTTTAAAATTTATTCAAAAGTTAGCCGCTGATATCATTTTAGACAAAGAACTAACACTTGTAATAAACATGGGAATGATACAAGAATATCAGAACAATATCACATACAACATTCCAAAACGAGACAAGGACAATCGAGACTAATACATCAGGGACTGAAATTGTAGCCGACGTCATAGTCCTTTATTTTATTATTGTATGTTAGTATAAATGTTTCAATTATTATTTTACTTGTATTTAATATATAACCTAGTATGTATGAGTCTACGAGGCTAATTCCGTGCCTAACCGGCCGCTGCCGTATAAAGGACAAATTGAGCGGAGCGTGTCAAGCTAGCGGCCCTTTCACGTCCGCTCTAGTCGGCGCTCGATTGTGCAATGGAGGGACGGAGGCGGGGGTCGGGGCTTATACGTTGGCTAGGGGGCGCCTATTTACGTTGGCCGCTCGGGAGAATACTCGACAGGAGTGGGGGGCCGGCACCATTCCCATACCTAAGTTAACCGTAGGGTCAGATTTTGTAATCTTGTATAAATATGTGCACATGTGAGAAATAAAGACATCGATCGAAAACAGTAAACACTCTCTTTTAACTCTACTCTGCCCGATTACTTCGCCACTTCGTCTTCAGATCTTCACTGCATCTTTCCTGGACTCAGCCGAATCCAGAAGCGGATTTACAACCTGCTAGCCGCCACTGTCAGCCGACAGTATTTGGAATAAATATTCATACCTACGGGCTACTGATACCTATCGCAGCTCGCAGTAGAATACCAGCGCCTTGCCGAGATTTTTACAGTCTCACAATTCTTTATACGAGGCGGAAACGCGTCTCGTACAGAAATTATACAATAAACTACCAGACAAAACTGAACAAAATACTCCGACAAACTTTTCAAAAGATTTAAGTTTGTATGTGAAAATTCTTGATGGAAGTTCATTGTGATTTATTACATAAATAAAAGACGCGTGATCCTTTAGTCCACAAATTTGGAATATTCAGTGATTTTTACCTCTGTTTAGTATAAATACATTGAACTCCTTAATAAATATACCAGTGGCGAAGATGTCGCGAAAGCGATGAAACCGGTCACTGGATATTCCAAATTTGTGGATTAAAGTATCACTCGTCTTTTATTTATATAAAAAAATTCAAAAGAGGTAAAAAATATTATTATCAACAACAGAGTATGAATAAAAAAGTATATATAATTTTTGTAAAATGAATGTAATAATCCATAAGGGTTAATAAAAAAAATAAAAATAAGGATTATCGACCAAATAAAGAAATGAGTTGTGCGTTAAAACATGTCCTGCTAAATCAAGAAAGGAGGTGAATGAACGGCTAAAAAGATTTAGGATACGAATATCAATGCACGCAGAAAACGAGGAAGTACATGGCACGACTACCGTATCCAACAAATACTTGAAGGCGGAAATTTTAAATGTAGGAATAACCCGCGTGCATACATGAGAAGATATATGAATATAGAGGAAGAGAGGTCTGTGTACAAAGATGGTGTAATATGGCTCTATCCTTTCTGTCTAATCCTTCGGGGAAACGGCTCTATGGTTAGTTTGTTTTGTTTTGCTATAATTTGTAAGCAATAATTTATAAATGAATCACCGTCATTTTTTTTTTCATGAAAATTAAAAACAATTATTGATGAATATTTGCGGTGGGCGAAAATCGATAAATATAATATTTATCCAATGTCAAGGTTCTGTAAAAAATAGATTGCTCATTTAGAGGGAAGAAAGTGGTCAATATCATAATATTATTTATTTAGAGAATATCTACGGATGTTGTGCTAATACATTGTCGAAATAGAAAAATACATCTAAAACCACTAAATATCTTACACAAAGTATTGGCCCATCTACCACAATGGAGACGTCAATAACCACAAAGTAACAAATAGCATGCATCATCTTAAAACTGTGTCATATTAAAACAAAATAAATAATATTATTCTTAAAACTCAAAATTTCCGATTTTGAGATACACATGTATATATGTAAATAAATAAAATAATTTAATGTTTTGAAGTATTGAAATATTGAAAATAGATAGTTAACTTATGTGAAAATATAGTATTTATAATTATTTACTTCAAATATGATAGAATTTTATAGAATCTATTTAGTTTTTAAAATACCTTTTATATCACTCTCAAATATCTAACCGGTAATTTTTTTCCCGAATTTAGAAATGAAAGAGGTCTAAAAAGTTACCTTTTGGATTACACGGAATGAAAAAAAAAAACAAAAAATATTGTTTACTACTTTTATCCCTCAACCAGAGCTTGAAGTTTTCGAAAAAGTAGTTTTTCTGCGCCAAGCCGGCTGTCATTTCGTATTTAAGTAAGAAAATCAGTCCAATAAAATTTTATAATGTGCGTTAAACCGTATTAAATAAGCATCTGAGGGCGTGAGTTACACTTTGATTTGTGATAAATGGGTAGCATTGTTTTAATGAGCCATTGTTTTCGTCAATATTAGCCAGGCGCTCAACGGAATCAGTTCCGCGGAGTGTAAACTTTTTGCATTTCGGTAGTTTTAAAACGTGTTTTAATTTGTAATAAGGTTAAGTTATATCTTTACTAACAAAAAAATATTTTATCGATATAGATAATTGACAAAATATTCAGACAGTTATGAACATCAAACCTCGGTTGAGGGCCAAAAGTAGTATGGAATATTTAAAAAAACACTTTTTACGTTCAATGTGATCCAAAATGCAACTTTTTAGACCCCTTTCACTTTGCTGTCTAAAAAAATAAAAAACTTTATACATCATCGGCCCACTCTAACGTCCGCGTTTAAATTCAAATTACGAGCAACTTCTAAGTCTTTTTCACTTTGATTCCCTGACATAACGCCGCGTTATTTTCAATATAAAATGTTTCGATAAAATATTAAACTATTAAGTAGACACCTCAAAAAATCACAAATAAATGCGAGATTGAGAACACTCAGATATCGAGACATATTTTAACTGTCTTTGGTTTCAACATACCACACGCTTTTGGCCCGCATGTGTCGGGAATATAACATATACTGCCGAAATAACAAAATCGACATGTTTTATGATACTCTCTCAACTTTTGCCAAAAATCTCTTGGGAATAAATCTTAGTTAACAAGTACACACGCGCAACATATGTATTGTATTATATAAGAAACTAGCGGACCCGACATACTTTGTCCTTCCCGAACGTTAGCTTGCCTGCTATTACCTTGGAAAAAGACTTTTCATCGATAAGCAGGTACCTAGGTTCTTGTTTATGGTTGAATTCCAAAACACAAAATAATTCATTTTCAAATATAGAGTTCTTTTTGCAAATGTCCAACTCGGTTTTTCTCACCAACAGGGTGCACTTTATTCATGAATGCGATTTAAAAAATGTATTTAATGTCTGTTCATATTATTTTAGTATTACCAAAAATCCAGTAAAAAGAAATAAATGGGATGAAATTACAAGGAATCTAAGGAAAGAATCTGATTGGGATCCATAAAAAGCAAATATTGTTTGTAAACATTCAAAAACAAACTTTTTTTAACACAAAAAAACAACATCCTTCCATTTTTTTGTAAATGCATTAACGTCGAATGCAAAACTGGTAGGTCGATGAAATAAATATTTGTGCTTCTAACTTTTTTTTCACAGATACAATTGAAAATTTTAACTACAATTTAATTTACGAACTAGCACAGCGCAAAGATCTACGTTTCGCCAAAAACCCCACGTAAATCGATTAAGCCGTTTAGGAGAAGTTCAGTAACATCACACGCTCAGAGGAATTATATATATGTATAAAGATTTAAAAAAGTATATTAAAAAACCAACAAATGTAATTCCATCCATTTTGTTTAATTCTATAATTGAAGACATACCTATGCATGTGAAATTATATCTACTAAAACCTGCAAATAGTATATTTTCTAGTATGCATCTTTGTTGAATTACCTTATAAAAAATAAAAAAAATAAAATAAAATAATGAAATAAAGTCGGACCCTTTGCACCACCTCAAAATCCGATTTTAAAAAAAAATATTTTTGAATTTTTTAAAAATTTATTTTTCAAAAATATTTACAAAATAGTCTTAAATTAAAGTCCTGCTGAGTTGCATACATACAACTCGTCAGCAGGTTCTTATAAATTACATAGATTATTTACACATAACCTACATTATCGGCGGCCTCCGTGGTGTAGTGGTCAAGACGCTTGACTCACGCACGGAAGGTTCCGGGTTCGATTCCCGGTGAGAACAGAGAGTCAAGCCTGGGTGCTCTGTGATGTAATTCACTACTGTAATTAGGCCTCCTGGCCTGTTGTGGTGCAAAAAAAAAATGTAAAATGTAAATACATTAACAATAATTTTACTTGAAAAACATTACATATTACATTATGAAAAACTAAAAACTATCCCCAATACAAACAACTTTTTTCCAATAACCATAATTTGAGCAAACGTCTCACTCCTGTATTTAACTCAGTATTTTTAATATTGTTTGGTAACATGTTAAATATTTTAGGTATACTGTATTGCAGTGTCCTTTTGCCATATTTATTGCAATATCTAGGAACAGCTGGCCCTTGCATACTAGTAAACCTGGTGTTGTAATCATGTACCAACTTGTGTTTATACTTGGAGTGCGACGCATGCTGACAAATTAATTTGTACCAGTACTCTTCATTCTTTCATTGTTTGTATTCTTCAGACACATCTCACTATTGGTTTGCGCTAGCGATATATTAGCTATCTCAGAACTCAGAACAAATTATCCCCGGCATACTGATAAAACCCCCAAAATACATTAACGAATTGAATCTATACAATCAAAATTTATATCTTATTGCAATTTTAGACGGTTGACTCTGAATACAGGTCCAGAAGAATCTACAAACATACCTAAACTCCAAACTCTCCAAACTCGCAGGAACATGGCTGACGCCGTTTTTTATGTATAAAACTTTAAATAACATGATAGATTGCCCTAAGATTCTATCACTTATTAATTTTAGAGTCCAAGTAACGCAGACCAGAAACCAATCTCTATTAAAAATTGTGTTGAGTGTTCCACTAAATCTTTTTAAAATTCATTTGTAAATATAACCGCAATGTGTGTAATCATGAATTAAATTGTCTTGATATTAATATCATATCTTCAACATCCTTCATAAATTAAATTTCCAAAAAAATTCATGTTATGATGTTGCGCCTTGAATCCGCACACTATATTATGCAGGTTATGTGCAGTTCTGTATGTAGGCACATAATAAATGTACACTGCATGGTCAACCATAGTTGTATTATATATTATAATGTGCAACTGTGTGACCAATATTCAAAAGTAGATATATTTTTTTATAATATGTACTACATTTATATTTTTAGTTATATTACAAGTTGTATATGATTAATTATTTTATGTTATGTATAATTTTTCTGTGACAACATTTACAATAACAATATTATATGGAAGCCTATAATTGAACTTAATGATATGTATTTATAGTATAATTGTATCTTATACATTTATAGATGTCTGTTGGCTTTCCAATAAAATAAAATGCATTATATGGGAAAAATCTATTTGAATTTTCGAGTAAGAATTATTATTCTGAGATTTGGATATTTGGCTCAATAAAAGTCTTTTCCAGTCTTCCTTATTCATATTTTGGACAAAAATATGAAACCAACTTGGTTCTTTTGTATTGTTTTAATTGATGATATTCCGAAAAAAAATATCAGTGGCCTTATACAGTAACTAATTCGTTTCGTAAATTCAACCAGAGGGAACGAGAGTGAAATATGGTTTTGATTGCATTAGAATGAGATGGATATATGACGGACGAACGAACTTACGAAACGAAATTGTGACAGAATAAGCCCGAATGGAATCACAGGTTTTCCCCAGCAAACGTTTAAAAAAAGAATTTTTAGTGGGTTTTTATCTTATACGTATACGCCAACTTTGAAACAACCTCGGAGGATCTAGAGGATTTTATCAATTTTTATTTTATCGAGGTTACTCCGTATGGATCCGCCAGCGAAAAATTTAGGCCTTAAGAAATATATTGAATAAAAAATGAGAATACACAAAGAAGACTTTATATACAGAAATGAAAATGCAATATATATTTGTTTTATATATTAGAATTGGCTCTTCACTATTTAGCCATTTTACTGGGATCAAAATTACTTATTATTTTTACTATCAGTATCCCGACTAATGCAGATATTAATTATTTGTTAACAAAGACACATATTTTTGATTTATTTAACTTGATGTCATTTAAAAACGACATGTATTTAATATTTTCAGCTTATTCATACATAATATTAACGTATAATATAGATGTTTATTTATACCTAGTTTTTAAAACAGTCTGAATATTTTGTTAATTATCTATATTTATTAAGTTAGTCTATTTTGTTTATTCTCAAATGTAAAAACATTTCAAAAAAGTATATTGTTAAGTGTCCTCGGCACGGGTAACCCCAGTGAGGGCACATTATTTTTATTATTGTTTATAGCTTGTAAGAGTAAAATATGAATAAATAAATATTACATCAGATATAAATAACATTTAAAAAATGGTAATATAGAAATCTAGGCATCTACAGGGCTTGTGACCTGTCGTTGGCTGGTTTGAGTGGCCACTTTACCCACTGTGTAACATTCACCATCCTGCCCATAATTCTGCGGAAAAAAAAAATCAGGCGTTGCCTAGTATGTAAATGAAATAATTCAATTAGATGAATCTCACCCGCATAAATAATAGTTTTAGCTCTCTCTCTCTTCTCTTTAACTTCAGAACAATTAACAAGTGTACGAATTGAAGAAATATGGATGTACAAATATAGGCGGAATGATGAAGCGTGTTAACTTACCACTAAAACCAGGCAATGACAGGTCATGATCCATATAAATGGCTGGACTTTTATATTCCTTCTCATAAACGTTCTCCATCTCAGTTGTATTATGATAAATAAAAAAAGGTCTAAAAAAAATAATTACGAAGCAATACGTGTTAGTAGGTATTTTTCTAGTATTAGCTTTATTTAAAATTGGATTTTGGAAGAAATGACATAAGATTTGTTTTGAAATATTTTTATTATGTAAATGTACAAACTAGATAAAATTTGGTTTTAATTTTAAGTTTTTCTGATAATATTTTGTTAATCCTAACTTTCGAAAAATTCCTTCTTTTAAAAAACCTACTATCCTGGATTCAAACTAAAAACATTAACTCCTTTTTTCTATGATATATTATGTTGCCCCTAATAAGAAATATTTTAATGTTTTTTCATATTTTTTATTTCCTTTTTTAATAACCATAAAATAAAAATTACCTTCTCATCTTGTACAGAATATTTTATTTTCTCTTTCTTATATTATACAAAAATACTATACCTGTTTATTTTTTATAGGAGCAAAAAACATTTTTTGTATACCCACAAACAGGCCATGCCTTTGTGGGATTTTTTGTTAACTATTCTTACTGTTAATAAATGTATTTCATTGCTATGTAATTATTATTTTTTATGTATATTCTGTTTTACTTCTTATGTTTATTGTTTAAAAAAACATAATACAGTGGTGCCTCACACAACGAACTTAATTCGTTCCAGGAGCAAGTTCGTTATGCGAAAAGTTCGTTATGTGAAACGCGTTTTCCCATAACAATACATGTTAAAAAAAATAATTCGTTCTGTAGCATAAAATATGGTAAGATGACATAAAAAAAAGATAAATTTTTTGTTATTATTTTTATTTAGATAGGTACATCTAAAAACATAATGAAAAAAACACACATTTTTTAATTTTAAGAAATAATCGAATCTTGCACATCTTCATCCATTTTCCGCTTTTTGGCCGATGGTGCAGTGAAAAACCTGTCCAAAGTCGTTTGTTTCTCTCTTTTCTTCAACATCTGCCGGAAATAACGGACAAGAGTATCGGAGTACAGGTCGTTGATCCTGTTTGCTTCAGCGGAATCCGGATAGTGGGCATTGGTAAACTCCTGAACTGCTTTCCATTTGACCAGGATGTTCTTGATGTCAGCAGTTGGAATTGGTTGATTGTTTGATTGTTGCTCCTCGTTATCAGATGACGCTTCCCTTTGAGCATTGTCCTGTTGTTGGGCCAGAAGTGTTTGGAGCTCTTCAGTTGTCAGCTCTTCTTTGTGTTCCTCAATAAGCTCCTCTACATCCTCTTCAACGATTGCTGCGACACGTGCGTAAGTTAAGCGTACTGCTCAGTGACTAACGACTGCCTGCGCGGAAGGATGCAATAAATCGGCAGTGATCGTGTGAAGTGGGCGACTTCGTTGTGTGAAGCGAAGTTCGTTGTGTGAAGCGAAGTTCGTTGTATGAATCGTGAAATGAACGAAAAGGAAGTTCGTTGTGTGCAGCGTTCGCTGTGCGAGGCGTTCGTTATGCGAGGCACCACTGTACTAAATAAAAAAAAATAAAAACATTGTTTTCAAAAAAACATTGTTTGCAATCAATTTATTGGAAAACTAAAGAATGTGTGACAAAACAATTTAGATTACCTACAAAACCATATACCCTATGTGGGTACATTTCCAAAATTTAACTTATTATTTTTTCTTTTAGTTTTTATTGTGTTATTCTTACTTTAGACTTCATTTATGTATATATTTATGTTACACTGCTGCACTTGAACGTATTGCTAATAAATGTAAAAACCCGTAGGGAGTATAAAAAAATAAATAATAAAACAAGCCCTTGGTTGTTTTTATTACCCAATTCGATTTTTATGTTCTCTGTAGAATAAAAATCTAACAATTGGAAACGCTTTTTAACGTTTTTATTATCTAAAATTAAAAATTTCAGTCTTCTTTTGAATTTTGACAAGACATTGGAATGGAAAATTCAAAAGAAGACTGAAATTTTTAATTTTAGATAATAAAAACGTTAAAAATAAAGAAATATTCGAAAATTGACCCCAAAAATTCATCCCGGATACACAACTTTGAATTTTTGAAACGTTGTAATATTTTTGTGAACTTCTTGTAATTATAGCCTACAGGTATTTAATATAAAAGTGTTAGCCAATGTTTTCGAACGCTAAAACAATAGGACGGATTTTTAATCGATTAATGGTGCAATTTCATCAAGAAACACTATCTAAGCATATACTATTTTCAATTATTATAATAAACCATTAAAAACACATTGCATACATAAATATAATGTCTTTTGTACTTATAATAGGCTGTCTGCTAAAATAACTAACAATATTGATTTATTTTAACACTTTTTATACATTTTACATACATATACAAAAGGGCGGGTATTTTGCCCTAAGGCAATTTCTTCATACTTACTCAAACTAAGAAAATGAGTTGGAGATGATATATTGTTGGTATATTATAATTTTTTCGTTATAAAATAAATTATAGATAAACCTATAATTTTTTTTAGTAAAAAAAATGACTTAATATCTCCACTATACAATGAAGACAAAGGGGGGAAAAAAGAGGAAAAGAAAAAGGGAAGAGAAAGGAAAAACTCAAACATTCAGGAAGTGACATTTTATACGTGATTTGAATGTAAATAAAGAAAAGCGTCTCTGACATTAGTAGGTAGATTGTTCCATAATCAAGCAGCTACTACTGTCTAAGAGGAAGCAAAAAAATAGAGCGGTGAATGGGTATTGAAAGGATTATCTCGTTACTAAAACGGTGAAATAGCACTGTATGTCTGACATCATGAAAATATAAATGTAATTAAAAACAAATTACGAAAAATATCGTTAAAATAAAATCATTTTTACTTTAAGGCCTTAATTGGCTTATTATAACACCCAAAAATATTATTATGAGTTGTTGTAGAAACCGTAAAAAAAACGTTGAAAAAATATTTTTTAAAGTTAGACTTGACCGGTCTGTATTATTAAATTGCCATGAGCTTCCATGTTCCCATCTCAAAAATGTTATCCATCTCTGTTGCAATATGATAAAACTCCCTTGGAAGAATTCAGTCTTTATTACATACATTTCGTATAGACGTACTAAAAATATAAACACTATTTAGTTTAAGTTTTTATTCAACCATTTAGAGTACCTATCTACTGAATTCCACCCTCGCCCTCCAGGGAATAAATATTCACTGCATTCTCAACAAAATCGTTTTTTAAGAATGGAACGTTGTCAGAGCAATTACAAGATAAGATACAAGGAATACTTACAAGGCTTATGATCTGTCAATCAGTTAATTCACCGAGATTTAAACTTCAAACACGCTTAGCCAACAAACACACAATTTGGAGTAATTTCAGATTTAACCCCTTCAGATTTGAACACTAACTAACTAACTACGGACATTAAACATATTTTGCATTCTGTATATCATCATCATTTCCCATTCAGCACACAGTGGTGCATAGGGCACTACTTTGGTAAACCGAATGCAGCATATTTTCATCATCGGTTACATGAAGGTGAGGCGATCAGTCCTACACTTCCTCCAGGAACAATAAAATATTTCAATATAAAAAACCTTTAAAAACGGTTCACGTCCACCTTGCCGGAATCGAACCCAGAACCTTGAACAATAGGCGAATGCGCCAACCAATACACAACGAGGCGAGTTCATCTCCACTCGATTTTTTTAATCAGGATTTATCGAAATCACTCGTCCAGGGTTCTGGTTCTGTGTCATGCAAATAACTGTATTCTTCCTTCCATTTGAATAAAATCACATTATTCCGTATGTACTAAAGGAAAAAAAACTTATGAACCTTTGGAATCATTTGACGTTAATTTTAAATGAACACTGATAATTTAACTGATCAATATACAAAATTCATAACACGTGTGTTTTTCTTACAATATAGGTATTTAGTTGATACGATAATTTGTTGCGATGTATTTTAGCTAGAAGAATCATATGTAAGTAGATACTGGCTAATTTTGGTTTTGTGAGGTTGCTACGCCTGACGGGACATTTTTGGTTTGGCTACACTGTTTGGCCCGCGCGTTCTTCTCTTCGCTTTTTCGACCAAATGTTCGCACGCTTTTAAATTTGAAAAAAATATTGTCCGCTTTTCGCCGAGTAAGTTGTTATAATTTCGCTTTAACTCGCACAACGCCGCAAAGTTATCATCATTCATCGCCGTTCTTCATTATCCGCCGCCTCCAGACGAAATTGTGTGCCTGCAGTGTTCCTGATCACCAATTTCCTTGACAGCGTTATCTGATCGCCAACAAGGAA
The DNA here is from genome assembly GCF_059751315.1 of Micrasema longulum. Lineage (NCBI taxonomy): Eukaryota > Metazoa > Arthropoda > Insecta > Trichoptera > Brachycentridae > Micrasema > Micrasema longulum. Next base: position 172,350 of record NW_028278894.1, on the reverse strand, counting down.
GAGGACTCAACTAAGAGGTGAGTTAGTGTTATTACATGTTGATTTTCTCTGGTCTGAGTACATTTCTATTAGATTGTTGGCTGCATCCACTAGCTCATATTGTTAGTTTGGAGAATTAATTTACTATCCGCTATCGTAAATTTATTTTTAAAACGCAGAAATGAATATATTTGCACGATTCACGAGTAATTTCATTTTATTAAATTAGGGGAGATACATTTAAAATATGCATAATATAATTTAGAGGATGACAGATTTTTTTTTCATAAGAAACAAATCAGCAGAAGCGCGATTTTTTACTAAAAAAACTAACTTTTCCATGTGATACCGACTACCAAAGTAAGCAAAAAAAAATAAAGACAAATTAATATTTAAAGCATTAACTTTGTGGTCAAACATTTTAATAAATGTTGTTAAATATTTGTTAGTTTTATATTTTTGTGCAACAACTATGGTGAAGGTGTATAGTGGGTTTTGCATGTTGGTTTGCATGTTGGTTTAATTGGTGTCCTGACGAAAAGACGGGTACGTCTCGAAACCGGTAGACATAGAAAAGTCGGTAAGTGGTTTTATTAAAATATTTAATAAACATTTATTAAAAAATAAACTCCCGAGTTTCAAATTTCGATTGGTACGCGAGTGAATAAGTCTTTAATTTCGTGTGTATTTGAATGAACACCCGGGATGAATAGGTTAAATAAAATAATTTCTCTCGCCAAAAATTCCAGTGCAGTAGAAGAAATATAAAGTAAAGAGACTATGCATTTTTGTTTGTAAATTTGTATAAATCAATTTAATTGACAGTTATAATACGTAGGCCGGTTTTGAGGTTTACTACCCCATAGTCAGCATTACGCATCCTGTCCTATATGTTTGTAAGTATACGTACTGACGATGGTTACTCAGGGAATCTTCATGTTAATTAATTAATTAATTATGGATAACTTATATAGCGCCATTTTCGTAATAAAATACCTCAAGGGCGCTTTACATGGTGATTCTATTGTTAAGTTAATTTAATTGAAGCTTTTAAATTTGTAATTTAATTAAAATAATTTATTTTGTTGTCACGTGCTACGGATTTATTCAAATGATTTAGAGAACAAGTGGGTTTTAAGTTTTTTCCGAAACATCACTTCATTTTCATTGCCTCGCACCTCTGCTGGGAGAGCATTCCATGCCATAGGGCCTGCGACCGCAAATGCGCGTTCACCAAATTTAGTGCGCTGTTTGCGTAGAGGTATAATAACTTTTCCTCTCGCCGTAGACGTAGCTGATCTAAGCGTGAGACGCCTGTCAGCTAGTTCATCTGGAATGCATAGTTCCCTTAGATATTCTGGAGCCGAGTTGTGCAGTGACTTATACATAAGCCAACAGAGTGTCTATGTTTTGCTCAACGAAGTTCGGCAAAAGGTCTCTAGAAAATATTGCCCATTCCGAATTTGATAAACTGTCCGATGAGCTAAAACACGAAAAGTCGAATAGCAAATCCAAAGTGTCTCAATTAAAAAATATAACTTAAATATTTTTGATAGTGATAGTTATTAATGTAATTTATTTTTTTATGGTGTAAAGTACTGTGTTTTATGTTTCTTATATTATGTTTTCTGACTATTTCCGATGTATTAACTATGTATGATATTATGTATTGTCACAAAAATGTTTTCTTTTTATGTAAGGTCCCTAATGAGTTTTTTTAATAACTCCTGGGAGTATAATATGTACTTTATGTTTTATATGTTTTGTGAACCTTGAAATCGGTGAAGAGTAGGTAATAGAGTCAGAATGTATCATTATCATAATCGTCAATAGCGCCATGGCCCATTGTGGGCCAGGCCTCCTCCAGAATCTGTCTCCATTACTCCCTGCATCCAGTTCGTCAGGGCAATTGCCATCGTGTCAGTTTCCACATTATCTATCCATTTAAATTTCGATCTGCCTCTGCTTTGTCTGCCTTCCGGAGTGTCATTAAGCATTTTATCGATTTTTTATCTTAATTTATTCTGTGGATTTTTGTTGTTGTATTGTTAATTGCCTATTAAACTAAGCCAAATATTTGAAAAAAAATGTTTATATCATATTATCAGCGCTATGAATTTTTAAGTTTTGTATTTCGGAAATAACATCGCGCGTGATGTTGGAGGTTTTTCGTTTATGGCAAGCAAACCGGATATCCTTCATAACTCTCATATCATTAATTAGTTCATATGAACTAGTAACATCGCTAAAAGTAGTGCGTTTTAAAGATATTTTTTATGATTTTTTCGTATATTTTCAAGAAACTTTGCCATACAATTGGTTGCTCTAATTTTTACCGTGCAAAAAAATCATTTTTATCCAATTTCCCGTAGATATAAAGTTCCTCATTGAAAATATTTTTAATATAATTTTCGAAACAAGTATTCATCAATATTTGGGGTTTAAAAATTAACACATACAAAACGGCCCGCAGTTGTCTCACGTCGCTTTGACGTCACACGTCATGCCCGCCGAGTGCTTTTCTAAGGGCCTTTTCACACATGCCACGCTAATTCACCCGGCCCGGTAATTTTACCGGGTTCACCCAACAAAAGGTGACACGTTGTGTATGCGTTGTAGGAAGAACGCGGTAAAGTTACCGGGCCGGGTGGATTTGCATGGCATGTGTGAAAAGGGCCTAACAAACATTTCGTACAAGTATAATTCGGTAACATAGGGCCCAAAATACCGTTTTCAAGCAAATAAACATGTGCGCATTTTAAAACGCTGTAAAAAAACTATACGACTTCGCACGGAAAAAATAAACATGCCGTTTCCATTGTCATTTTTTCCTAATTTTAAAATAATACTAAATGAACGTGAAAAGACCCCGTTGCGTAGTAAATTTTAGAATTTATTTATAAAATTATGCAATACAGTTTATTATACAGGTATGTATTGTAAAAACAAGTTTTAAATCAAAGTAGATCACCCAGTTAACAGTTGCATAATATTGCTTAAAACTTGTCCTAAAATGTTTACACAAATGTTTTGAAACCTACTTTGCCCACTGAGTAGTACCTACTACCTAACTTACTTGTTAGGTACCTACCAATATTTTACAGTTTTAGATACTATTTATATCAAATTATTATAGGAAAATAGATTAATATATAACTGACATTGGTATTTGGTCAGAAAAATTTTGAATGAGGAAGTTCAGTGCTGCGGGAAATTGGATTTAAAAAATGTTTTCTTACACGTGGTAAAAATTAGAGCACTAAATTGTAATGTGACGTTTTTCGAAAATCAACGAAAAGAATAATAAAAACTGTTTTCACATAAACGAACCAGTTCATGTGAACACGTCTTTATAATAACCAATCAATAATTGTAGTGTTGTTATGTTGTTGTGATAGATTTCCGGTTTCCGGACCAGCCATGCTTTTCGATGTATTGCGATGATTAATTATAACAACTTACTCGGCGATTAGCGGACAATTTTTCGATGTTTTTTTAAAAAGGAATAATCCGCTAAGCTTCTATTTTGAGGCTTCTCAGCAGGTGGGATCAAGGGGATACGGAAGGAAGTAATGAAAAATACACCACAACACCCAGATGAATTGAGAATAAAAAGTTTCTCGGATTTTCTTTCCGCAACTGGCGGGAATCGAACCGGCCATGACAGTTTCACAGCTGGCCGTCAAATCAACTGCGCCACGGTGCCTGCTTTTAAAAGTCAGAAAAACTCACTGAATTAAACTTGTGACGCTGAAGGCTGAAGGCGGTGTAATTTCCAAGTTTCGGCGGGGGTTTTCAAAATTACAAAACTTTGATAAATCAACGCGATGACAAAATGATACATACTAATAAAATGAATTGAAAATTTGCCTTAATTTAATAGTCGATTAACGGTCGGGGTAGAGTGGGGTTCGAACTTCGGACCTCTGATCCGTGAATCCGCAACACTAGCCACCGGACCACAACCCGATTATTTTGTAAATGAGTCGTATAATTCCGAACCCCTCTATAGTCAAAGATGGAAAAAATATATTTTACAGAGAAAAAATAATACTATTCGTAATATGCCATATATGCCCTATCCTGGATTCAAACTAAAGATAATTACTCTTCTTTTCTATGATATATTTTGCTGTTCTTTAATAATAAGGAATATTTTTATGTTTTTATTTTTTTTATTTCCTTTTTTAATTACTATAAAATGAAAAAGTATCTTATAATCTTTTACAGAATATTTTCTTTTCTCTTTCTTATATTACACAAAAATATTATACCTGTCAATTTATTATAGGAGAAAAATTCATAAACATTTCTTGTATACCCACGAACAGGCCATGCCTTTATGGGATTTTTTGGTTAACTATTTTTTACTGTTAATATGTGTTTCATTGCTATGTAATTATCCTTTAATTTTCATATACTCCGTTTTACCTTTTATGTATGTTGTAAAAAAACAAAAAAAAATACAAATAAATAAATATTTATATATAGTATAATATGTGAGTATATATATCTATCGTAATATGCCATTAGACGGCCGATATGAACATTAAAATTTTACTTAAAACATACAGTAGAAATACAATACCTATTTACAACCAAACCATGATTCACAATTAATTTATTTTTTTAAATTGCAAATAAAAGGGTTCGGACTAAAGTATTTGAACTAACTAACTAACTAACTAACCATCACGCCATTTCCCCGGAGGGGTAGGCAGAGAGGATAGAACGCCACACCACTCTGTCCTGGCACACTTCCTTTGCTTCCTTCACATTCATACATCTTCTCATGCACGCACGTCGATTATTCCGACTTTTCACATGACCACTTTCAAGAATTTGTTGTACTTGATCATGCCATGTCTTTCTCGGCCTTCCTCGACTTCTACAACCAGACACATTCGCATCATAAATCTTTTTAGCCGTTCTTTCATCATTCATTCGCTCCACATGACCGAACCATCGCAAAAGACCTTTCTTAATTTTGTCGATAATGCTTAACTCAGCCTTGCATTCTGCTCTAATTTCGACATTAGGGCACCTATCATACATTGTTTTTCCACACATTCGCCTGAGGGATCGCATTTCAACAGCATTCAGTCTACTTTCGTCCCTTTTTTTCCAACTCCATGCTTCGCTTCCATACATTAGGGTTGGTACCAGAACTCTATTATGAACTGCTAATTTAGCCTCTTGCGATAGACACTTATTTGCTACGACAGACTTTAAGGCACCATTAACTCTGTTACCGGCACTAACCCTCCTTTCAATATCCTTGTCCATATTTCCATCTCTAGTAAACATACTACCCAGATATACAAATTCTTCGACCTGTTTCAAACTATCTCCATTTACTACAATCTTACATTCAGTCATAGTTACATTTCTTTCAAAGACCATGACGTTCGACTTTTGCACATTCATTAGCAAATCACTCTCCTTGCACACTTCGTAAACCTTTGTAACCAAGGATTGCAGTTCCTCTTCGCTGTCAGCTAGGAGGACTGCGTCATCGGCGTACAGAAGGCAACTGACAGTTAGATTACTCATTTTCACTCCCACATCCATACTTTTCAATTCTTTCATACATTTATCCATGTATATGTTGAATAACCACGGTGACATTACACATCCCTGTTTGACTCCTTTAGGGATGTCAAACCAGGAAGTTAATGACCCATTTACCTATTTTAATATATTTAAAATTATGATTAAAGGCATATTTTAATTTATAAATTAAAAAAAATACCGCAAAACTTGTATTTATTAAATTTATTTGTATAATTTGTTTTCTTTAAACCACTAGAACAATTTTTACTGAAATACTTCGATTTTAAATAGTACCAATGTACCTAAGTTAAGTCTACCTTTCAATAGGTGGAATCTGCCGGTCGAAAAGTAATTATATTTTAGTTACATAAAACTTTTAAGTGTATTTTTTATAAGTTATACGTTGGAAAATAATTGTTTTATCTTATTTTTCTTAATTAACTTAATTTTTTTATTTGCCTGATTTTGAAAAAAAGCGGCGTTAAAAAAATCGTATTATTAATTTTTATGAGACTGTTTTGTGATTTCTGGGTTTCGTTGAAAATCTATCATAATCCACCGACCGGTTTAGAAACGAACGACTCAATTGCATTCTTTATAAAAAACATCGTTCTATAGTGTAAATGAAAATAGTACGCACATAGCATGTTTTATAATTCAACATAATATTTAATGGGTTTCAAAACAATGTTTTATTATTTTCTGTATACATCGCTTTTTTTCTTTTATTGGTTCACTGGTTTTTTTATTTAAAAAATAGTTAATAGACTATCAAACTAATCGATTTTTTTTATGAATCGTATTATAATCGCTACGATTTTTTAAAGTTATGCAATTTTGAAATTATTCCTCCTGTGACGTTACGAGCTGTCTTCGGTAGGTTGTGCTGCCATTTGAAAGTAGAACCGCGTAACTGTAAAATTACACCTAACGTAGAAAAAAATGGCTACCCGGAAACCAAACATATATCACAACAAATAATATCGCTATAATTCATAGGTTTGTGTGAATTTAAACTTGTGACTTTCCAAAGTAGTTAATTTTTATTAAAACCATTTTTATTATTTTTCCGTGTATTTTGGAGAAACTTGGGCGCACCATTAAGTGCTTCAGTTTTTGCCGCGTGGAAGAAAACATTTTGTGTATCCAATTTCCCGTAGTACTGAACTTTCTCATTCAACGTTATTACTACCCTTATCACGGGTTACCCCAGTAAGTACACATTAACAAAACATTTTTGGAACTTAATCTAACTTAATTTTTTTTTGGAAACACAATATTGACATCTTTACTTATTCTAACATTATTGATCACTATTATACACCTATTGCCCTAATTTACTTATTAATTCACTATTTATAATATATCTAACCTAGTATTTTTAAAATATAAACTCCTTATAGTTAATTAAAAATATATTAATTTACACTTTTCTCATCTTTTAAATTTTCTGGCATTTCTTTAAACAGATTTATTCCTTTGTACATAAGGCAGTTCTGGGACATTGTTTTTGATTTCTTTTCCAGTCTTATATTTGCAGATTCTCTAGTTGCATAATTATGAAAGAGCTCATTATTTTTATTATTTGTTTTGGAAATATCTCGGAACTATTCCATTAATTATTATGTTAATTTCATTAACAACATTGAATTTGATTTTTTTATCAAATGTTGTAATATCTAGAAGTCGAATCATTTTCTTAATTTACGGACGTCTACCACATTTTAATATTTTTCTCATCGCTTTGTTTTGCATTATTTGGAATCTCATCAGATCTCCCGCATTACGTAAAAATATATTTATTACTTCTACATTGAATTATTGTTTTTATTTTTAAATAGTATGTATGTATGCTTGTGTTGTATCCTTACTAAACACAGAGCTTTTAGTCTCACAGGGTTTAGTATACGTAATATATTATTATGGGGTTCGAATTATCAGTAGGGTTGCAGTGAGTCATATCTTGCTGGAGGGTGTTATTCTATAAAATGCTGCAAACGCCCAATTGCATTCTACCGGCAACACTACCGACTAGTCCAATTCGTTAGCGTCCACGTCGCGAACCCTGGGCAATAGGATCACACTCATAACGGTGTGATCATAGCAGATAACGGTGTGATCACAGCAGATAACGAGAGGAAGAAAGGCGAGTTTCTGACGCCTCCAAACCAGAACCAACCAGCTAAAGGTAATCCTGACAGAAAAATCGACCAGAGAGGGCAAAGGGAAACCACTCTGGTAATATTTTCCCAGGAATCACTATGGCGAGTACATTCAGCAAGCAGTTATCCTGGCTGCGGAATATAAGACTAGGACATGATCGAGATGCTTTCGTTTTAGCGATCGCTAACGTCAGAGGGACCTGAAAAGGCACAGCAAGAAGAATATAATATAATATTATGTACTTTTGTAATAAATAAATAAGTAAAGATGTAAGACTCAAAGGCGTCGTGAAAGCAATAGAGCCATTGAGTGGGTATTCAACACTTGAGGATGTAAGTATCACTAGTCCTGAGTTTGATTTCTGGCAGGGTGGACGTGATTTATTTACTTATTATTTAATTTTTCACTTAAATAAAGTTTATTACACATTATTTGAGACATAAGTCTCAACTCCATGGGACTAAAAGTCCTGTGTTGAGTTGGGACGAGCAATTAGTTGACACCAACACACGAGTATATCATCACCAATAATATAGGATCAGAAACACAATAATAATAATAACAATAAAAAAAATTGGATATATTGAGCATCAATATGGTAAACAGTAAACTCAAACATTTGGAAAATCATCAAGGAGTTTCCCACTCAAATCCTTCTCAATAAGAAAGATGCAGTCCTTAACTCCTCTCTGGATAATAGTTTTTGTCCTGATATTGAATTAGTATTGGTATTATCGTCCGTAGTGGTTAGAATTTTGACATTTTTGGGTGCCGGGAATGATGATGATGATTTTTCAACCAGAACATGAGGTCTCCTATGCGACTAACGTTTTTTCAACTTTCAGTTGAGGTTTTTCTTTTAAATCGCCACCACTGTATATAGCATACGAGTATAGTAGTTCTATAATTGGTCAGATAACCACAAGTGAAAATTGCTTTAAATTAGTAGCGTTGCGGTGATCAGAGACACTCGTCGAACACATCTCGTGGTGTGAACAACATTCCCAGAAAGAATATTATATTTACTAACCGTCGAATTTTCCGAACTTTATAATAACAGTTTCCGCTCAGAAATAATAAGTAATTAGCAATCAGTTATAATTAATTTGTTTTTGTGATTTTGTGTTGTGGATTTTCCGCAGATTATTTTGATACAGGTAAGAGATTTTCCACTAATTATAAATGTTTATACCTCGAAATAATTTAACCTAGTTAAGTAATACATTACGGTGGTGTAAACATCGATTTTTAACATTATTTTAAGTATCTACATATGTCAAAATCTTGAAAAAAACAGATAAAAGAATTGTAGATATACCGTCATCATCGTTCCTTCTGCGCACCTAATGGTGTATAGGGTATTGTATTGGTACACCAATCACACCTTATCTTTATGAGTTTTGTTACCAGGGACTATAAAATATTGCAATATAAAACCACAATTTTAATAAATAACAAACAAAAATACGTGTTTTTTTAAAACTATTTTAAAGTAACTATTTTTCGATCAATCTTTGTTTTAAAACAAATCTGTTTTTATTTGAGTGTAAAGATAAATTTAAAACGTATTTATTAATTTCAAATACTATTAACATATAAAAATATGATGGTATAGGCTCTCACATAGGCATAAAAATATGCTTGAAAAATATTTGTTTTAATCAAACTAATTAATAAATAAAATGTATATTATAAGGATAAATACAAGGTTGTATGTTTACATATAAAATTTACTGTTTCATATCCTATATTCATAAAAAAATATACAACAATAGTGGCTGATGAAACAGATGTTTAAAAAATAATGAATTATTAAAATATGTTAAAGAGAATGATGAGAAATTCTAATTTGAAAAACATACATACATAATACATATGTTTTTAATGTACCTTGTTTATGTCCTCGCACTGAAATTACTCCCTCTGCTGTGATGAAATTTATTGATTGAAGGTTTTATTTCAATACTTATGGTGCTTTGTTAGGATATGTTAGGAAACAGTTTGTAGGGGTAAATAATTCCATCTCAAACAGCATTAATGTATCTTCGGGTGTACCACAGGGTGCTCACCTTGCTCTTTTGCTATTCAATCTGTTCATCAATGATATAAAAAATGCTTTTTTTACTTCATCAATTTGGCTGTTTGCTGATGACACTAAAATTCTCAAACAGATTGACAGCCCTTCCGATTGTTCACTATTACAATCTGACTTTTTGTCTTTTAGCATCTGGTGCTCATCTAATAATCTACATCTCAACTTAACTAAGTGCAAGGTTATGAGATGTTTTCGTCTGGAAAATCCAATCATATACGACTACTCACTGAACGATGAAATATTATCATCTGTGTCTAGTATACGAGATTTAGGTATTATACTTGACACTAAACTTTCTTTTACAATTCATACTGGAGGTTGAGCTTATCCAGAGACCTATATACGTATAATGAGTTAGAGACTACCTTGAATATATCTTCTCTTCAAGACCGTCTAAATAAATCCGAACTTATAGTCCTATTTAAAATTCTAAACTCACTTTTTGATGCGCCTGAACTACTGTGCTCAATAGAATTAAATATCCCAACTAGAAACCTCAGACAAAACTTACTCTTTCATACCGATGTCCATAGAACTAAATATGGTTTTCATTACCCTATGCCCAGAATTCTTAGGTCTGCCAACAAACATACCAATCTTGATTTCTTTGATAACAAGTTGTCTTCTTTCAAACGATCACTGAATCAAATTCAATTATAAACACCTCTCTCCCGCTTCCACTCCCACAAAGTCTACTATAAACCATTGAGTCTTTCTAATTTTTTTATAATAATTTTCTATGTATAAATGTGTCCATAAAAATACCCATTGGGCGTATATATAAATAAATAAATAATGTTAATTAATAATTTGAAAATAAATTTAACGTGATTTTTTTCGCTCTTTTCTACGTGATTATTCGAATTCTAATGTTATAGGGAAATAAGCATTTACGTATGTTTACCTTCCCAGTAATAAAACCCTAGACCTCAAGTATGGAAGGCGAATGTGCCAAACACTACACCACGAGGCGGATTAATCTCCACTCGATTTCTCTTCCCAGGATTTTTACCTGAGAGTAGCCATCAGCCAATTCCACTAGATAGAGGAATATCCATCTCCTCCTCCCAAAAACTCTGCGACCTAGAGTATGCCGATGCTGCGGTTATAATTGACGATTTAGTCTGGGGTCTTCAGGCCACTGTAGATAGCCTAAATAGGTACTCCGCATGCATGGGTTTAAAATTAATATTGCAAAAACCCATGTATTGTGTAACACTTCATGTCTTGATGCCCAAAAACCCCTGACTCTGTCAAACCAAGTCATCGAAAGGGTCGAGAGTTTCAAATACCTGGGTGTATGTGTTAAGGAAAATGGCAGCTTTCAAAAAGAACTGGGAGTACAGCTAGGAATAGGAGATCGGATATTTACTCAATGTGATATGACATGGCGATACTTGCTTCCTGCGCTGGTCATTCTCTTTCCTTTGGGGACGACTGTTTAGCTCGGATTTGTATGGAGTGTCATCTCTATATATTTTAACTCAATGTCTATCACACGTTTGCACTAAATTATTGCCACAAAAACATGACGAATTTATGTTTTAATGTGTAAATAATTGTAAATTTTACGGCAACGTATTTTATGCACATTAAATAAATTATTATCGCTTTGGCATTGACTAATGCGCTGACACTTGATTTTTAAATTGTTTATATAAATATGATGACTTGAACACATGTAATTTCAAATCAACACTTTAATAATTAAAAATATTTCCTATGCAATACAATTCACTTTCTAATGAACTAAAAAATATACAAAACATATACGTACTTAAAAAATACCCAAATAAATCAGTTCCTACAGTCCGTGTGACGAGTGATATGTGATGTTATTTTATCGACTTTTTATTTTAACTATTGTGTTATTATACATAATATCCCCTCATACTAGCACTTCTGCTGATGGGAATATTAAGTACAAATAAAAAATGCAATGTTATAGCAATATTTTTAATGTAAAAATAAAAGTAAATAATATTAACATATTAGAGAGATATGGAGGACATTTTAGATATATGAAAATGGAAGTACAGACATTTATAGGATGACCCGTCGCGTCGTTTCTTGTGTTTTTTTTTTTTTAAATAATGAAACATTAACATTCTTATACTTCACCCAAATGATTCAATTTTGGTGGCCATTTTTCATGAGTTGTAAATAATTCACTATTCAAAAATGGAAATCAAGTAGAGGTAGAGTGGGGTTCGAAACTCGGACTTCTGATCCGTGAGTCCGCAACACTACGGGACCATAACCCGTTTCAGTGGTCACATTACACACTGGAACAATTACCATTCTGCCAGTGTTCCACATTCCTTCAATTCCTCTATCTGTTGAATTTCCTGAAGTTAAAGAACTGAAATCTCAAAATATAAAAATCCAAATACCGGTAGATTCTAAACAAAAACACAATTCGTCTAATGATAAGGTAGTATTAATATGTTATCTGTTGTCAAAACCACATGACGAGTTGTTAATTTGTTTTGGAGCAAGGAGCTTCTCATACCACAGATAAGATTAATTTAAAATAAAATTGAGTTGTAGCTATTTTGGAATAGAGAAATATGGACTCCCAGATCACAAAGTTAACAATCGCAAAGTTCAATTGTCTATAAAGTAAAATCGAAGTTTTTGTACGAAAATATAGACATTTGTACGAAGTTTTGAAGTTATCTTCAATTGAATGTAGCTATGCAGAAAGCACAAAATTTGAAAAAATGTGATATTGGTGTTATCGGGTGTAGTAAGGTCAATCCTATGTTCAGCTAAAAACCGCCTGGTAATTTTCATACAAAAAACGGAAATAATCACCTTTTGAAAATAGCGTTCATAACAAAAACGGCATTTTTCAATTTACTGAAAACACACACAGTAATAGAACAATCTTACGGTATAGATGCTGATGGGAAGATAAATGCCTCCAGAAATCTTGTTTTTAGTGGATAAATACGACAGTATTTTAATTTTATAAATGCATTAATTTAAAAAATACCGGTCATAAAAAATCACTAATCATTTCTAGAAACATAATGAAATATTTTAAAAGTTATTATAACAATTAATGGTGGTGATTCTTTACAATTAAGTTCCATTATATAAATATAAAATAACCATTAACATATTACAACAGAGATGAAGAACATTTAAGAGAAGGTAATATAGAAGTCCAGGCATCTACAGGGCTTATGACCTGTCAATGGCTGGTTTGAGTGGCCACTTTACACACTGTGTAACATTCATCATTCTGCCTGTATTTGAACATCTATATTCCTTCAATTCTTCCATGAACTTCTATATTACCTTCTCTTAAATGTTCTTCATCTCTGTTGTAATGTGTTAATATAAACAGCTCCCTAAGGAGTTGAATCCAGTCCTTGTCTACAAAGATTTGGACAAACTCAAAATATTGTTGATAAAATAACCAGATTAATACATAATGACACAACATATATCAGAGTTTTTTTAGGGCCAGCTGTTTTCTGCACAATGGTTATGAGGTAAAAATCATTAAAGCTGGCCAAATACATCATTAAATTCTTTTTTCTATTACAAAAAAAAAAACGAATTTGTGCATTATTTATCATTTGTCAAAGTAAAAAAACATTCCTACTGTTGTGTAGATTTGGTTATTCACTCTTTTCACAAAAGTGCTATTATCTCAGTTTCACTTTTCTATGGCTGGCTGCTTTCTACATAACTACGTTTAATAAATAAACTATGAACTCACGTTGAGATTATCTTCAGGTTTAGTTGTAAGGCGTTATTTTTAAAAACAGATTGTTGACGCGATTTGACGCGAATCACAAAAAGTCCTCTCCTGAAAAATTACGAAAAAAAATGGTCCTCAATGAGGAAGTTCAGTGTCTTTTTATTTTTTTTATATTTGATAATAGAATATTAAACTAAGCCATTTTTTTTTTTTTATATATCGTATTATCAGCGCTATGATTTTTTTAAGTTTTGTATTTCTAAAATAACTCCGCGTGTGACGTCAGAGGTTGTTCTCTGAAAGTTCTTCCGGTTGGTTCATTTACGGTGACCAAACCAGATATCCTTCAAAACTCTCATATCATTGGATGGTTCATATGAATCAGTAACGTCGTTCAAAGTAGTGCGTTTTAATTAAAATATTTTATTTTTTTTTCGTACTTTATCAAGAAATTACGTCGTAAAATTTAATGCTCTAATTTTTACCGCGCGCAAGTAAACATTATTTGTTTTTTGAAAATTTCAAGATAGCTCTGGTAATTTTCAACGTAAAACCGGCTCAGGGCCAATTAAGCAGTCGTCTTTAAGTAAAATGAAATATTATGTATCAAAAATGGAATACTCACAAAAAATTAATAATTTAAAAAAATAATTATAGGTTACCGACGACGATACTAAAAATGTTCACATAAACACGAACATTTTCGTACAGAAAATTCAAGTTTACAAACTTTGTTACTTTCTCATTTCTCAATGTTTTGATTAGGAATCTACCCGTGTACAATAATAGTTCTGTAATAGTATTAGTAGGTCGGAAACTCAAAGTCATTCGACCTTGAAGGTGGATGTAGTTGTGCCATTTATATTCAAGTCATATGAGTATGTGGCGTAGGCGTGATACAATTCAATTTTATAATGATAAATAACTGTGAGATAATCGTTTTTTTTTAAAACGCCTGCGTTCTTGTTATATACTAATATATTAAATTTTGACCAGATTTATGGCAGAATACTGATTGAGAGAGTAAGAAAAGTGACTAAAGATAGAGTGTGGGATATACAAAGTGGATCTATGAATGAAAGAGGATGTATGGATCAAATATTTGCTATGCGAAATATGACAGAAAAGTTTCTGGCCAAACACCAGAAACTTTTCTGCGCATTAGTCGATCTGCAAAAGGCAAGTGATAGAGTTGACAGAGAGAAATTGTGGAAGGTTTTATCGGAGTATGGAGTGAATGGTAACCTGACAAGGGCTGTTGCGTCTCTGTACAAGGACAGCACAGCATGTGTGAAGGTGAATGGGTCATTCACATCGTGGTTTAACATTCCTAAAGGAGTCAAACAGGGATATGTAATGTCACCATGGTTTTTCAACATATACATCGATAACTGTATGAAAGAACTGATTGATTTAAGAATGTGAGCAAAAATGAGTGGTAAAACTGTCTTCTGTATGCGGATGATGCCGTGTTTCTTGCTAGCAGCAAAGAAGACCTGCAATTCTTGGTAACAAAAGTCTACGATTTATGCAAGAAAAGCGATTTGCTTATGAATGTTGATAAATCGAAAGTGATGGTTTTTGAAAGGGAGGAAAATTCAACTAAATGTGAGATTAGTGTGAACGGAGATATTCTAAATCAGGTAAGAATTTGTGTACCTGGGAAGTATGTTTACTAGGGATGAAAAGACCGAGAGAGGTATTTTAAAAACCTACTTTGGCAAACAAATGTTTATCGCAAGAGGCTAAACTAGCAGTTCACAATGGAGTTCTGGTGCCAACTCTAATGTATAGAACGAAGTATGGAATTGGAAAAATGATGATGAAAGTAGGTTAAATGCTGTCGACATGCGATCCCTCAGGCAAATGTGTGGTAAAACGATGTATGATAGGTGCAAAAATGTCGAGATCCGTGAACTGTGTAAGGTTGAGATATGCATTATCGAGAGAATCAAGAAAGGGGCGCTGCGTTGGTTTGGACACGTAGAGCGAATGGACTATGAAAGAACGGCTAAAAGGATCTACGATGCGAATGTTTATAGATGCAGAAAACGAGGAAGGCCGAGAAAGACATGATACGATCAAGTCCATCAAATACTTGAAAGTGGACATGTCAAAAGTAGGAGAAGATGTATGAATGTAGAGGAAGCGAGGTCTGTATGCAAAGATAGAGTGATATGGCGTTCTATCCTCTCTGCCATCCCTACGGGGATGGTTTGTTTGTTTGGACCTGTTTTCTGGTCGTAAAGTCGTCAGTAACAAGCATGTTGCGGTCGCGGGGAGTTCGATCCTCAAACCTTGACCCGTGAATCCGTGCCACTATAGTATCATTTACATGTGGAAAATATAATAGATATGACAATATTGTCTTGTCCGCGATATTGTCCGAATAGCCTTGACCGCGCAGGACAGAACACTGGAACAATATGAGAATTCGGCCGCTGTTCACACGTGAAAACTGTAAAAATGAATACACGATTATTTATTACGAGCGAGTTTACGAAAAATACTATTTATTTTAAACCAAGAAGTATTGGAATAAATTGGTAAAGAACGAACTTATTCATAAAAATGTTTTTTTTCTGCCTCCATTTACGACAGACAAAATACGCGTAGCGACGCGCACGCGTCATGCAAATCGCTATTGTCATAAGCTCCTGCAGAGATTATGAGGCCCTGTGGGGTTATCATTATTCCGCGGAGATAGCCTGTCCGTCTATCTCGGTGGCAATGTCTCGGAGTAATGTTTTGTCCTACGAATTTTTGTTTACACAAGTCGTGGACAGAACTGTATTGTTCACGTGTTAACGGCCTTTATGGAATCACAAACCCGTCCATTATTTTCAGTATATCTAAATATTTATAGACAAATGCTGGATTAATGCTCAAGATTCTTAACAGGATGATTGACAGTTATAACTACAGAACTAGGAAATCTGTTGAGAAGGGAATATGAAACATTAGGCATTCACATGGCTTGCCGTAATTGACTATTAACATAACATGGAGATTTAAGAGAAATAATATGGAATTCTAGGCATTTACACGGCTTATAACCCGTCGTCGGCTGGTTTAAGTGGCCACTTTACACACTGGTAACATTAATCTTTCTGCCCATGTATTTAACCTTTCTCTTCCTTTAACTCTTCCAACTGCTGATTTTTGTGAAGTTAAAAAGCTCGTAATAATTTTTCAGGGAAAATCATTTCTTGAAGAAAAAACACTAGGTAATAATTTTTCATTCGAAAAATTGAGTACGAAATGAAGTTGACTACAGCCAATAAAAATATCAACATTTTGTGATAAAAAATACCAATAAACGACTAACATTGGTAAGTCCACAGGATAAATGTTGTACCTTCTCACTGTAAAGATATGTTAAATTTAAAGTTATTGTCAAGTTAATTCCAACGGACGTCATTTTGCTGTTTTTATTTTCATTTCTCGGGAAGAGACAATGAATGCAAACTGGACAATGAATGATTGAATCTGTTGATTGAAATGGTCGTAAATATAAATATATTTATACCGAGAAGCGGAAAACTTTTAATTCGACTATTATAAATAAGTTGACATCATCATTAATATTATTCTTCTAACCAGAGGCTCATTTAGTGTTGTTCTTTTACACAAACAAATGCGAAAGGTCAATTTTTTGTTAGATTTCTTCCAGTGTCTTCCAGTATTAGCTTTTAATTGGTGATGAATCTGGGCCTATCATTCTTATTCTTATTCTTAAAGGTGAAGTTCAGTGCTAAACTAGCTCCTGACGTCACTGCGACATGTGAATATCTAATGTAACGGGTCGCCGTGAATAGTTCTTGCCCTACAAGCCCAGGTCTTTAAAGAGCCTGGCTACTGTGCGGAAGGTGAAAGTTTTCATTTTGCTAAATCTCCCCCTCCAAGCCCAGATCCGTAAAGTTCGGGCTATTTAGTAGGGAGTAGAGGTGTGTAGTTCGCGAACGACCCGGTCGTACTGACAAGGTCGGGAACATTGAACTCGAGATACGTTTTTCACATCTCGGTCAGTTAGTTTGCGAACGATAAGAGCGCCGAACTAAATGTGTTATCGTGTCATTGTATCTTCGTGTCATTTGGATCTCTAGTTCATTTAGTTCATTCTAAGACTGTTGTTGTGTCTAAGATGTTGTGTACGTCCCCTGTCTCTGTGGTTAGTAGGTAGATTAAACTCTTTATCTGTACTCGGATGGACAAAGGCACGGGATTGCGCGGTGTGGGGTTGAGTGGGGAGTAGAGACATGCTGTGGAAATTTCATGCGTATATGTGTATCTTCCTCGGGTGATTAAATTACGAGTAGGTAGTAAGTAGGTATTATGGATAAAGATTTGAAGTTACGGCGAAGCGCGGTACGGAGTGGGGCAGGGTGTTGAATTTTTCGCGCGAAGCGAAATGTTTTTAAAAAATTTACTTCTGCGCTTGGTGATTTTGTTTTTGTTTTTTTAAACGATTTATTTTATTTTTGTGAAAGTGCATAAGGTGTTTCGGAAGGCTAACTGTTTTAAAATAACAGTTACATTTTTTTAAACACTCTAACTCATATTTTATTAAAGCCCTTTAAATGTGAACAAGAGGTTAGTTTGTTCGCTCGAGTTCATTAGATATTACATCTTTTAATGTTTAATATCAGTACTTAAAGAAAACTTTTATTAATTAATTTATTTATTAATTTCAAACTTACATTCGTTAACATACATATTCACTAACCTATTACGGCTTTTTATGCTAAACTCGTGTTAAACCATAATAGTTAGCATAAAAAATATAAAGTGTAAAGTAACTTTATACAATAGTGATTAAAATATTATTTATCAAAGAATAACAATTCAAATATAAGAAAAAAAAAATAATTACAAATGAAACAATGTTTAAAAATAAAAACATCAATCTTATCGTGGAATAACTTATTTGGTCAGTTATCCATTTTGTATTTTTTATGTATTTTTTTCCATTTACATAACTTTATTTTATATATTGTATAACTTTACACGTTATAGTTATAAAAATATGCATTAAAAAAAATTTAAAACCCGCTAAGGGGATTTATAATTTTAAAATACAAACAAAACATTAATTATAAAAAAAATAACAAACTTTGCATGAAATATAATTGTGCTTATTTGTTCCATAAAAAATGCCTTAACGTTATCTTTGTAAATAAAACAATTTACCTTTTTTAACGGGTTTGTAATATTATAATATCTAAAGAACAATATTATAAAACCGAGGAAAGAATTTATGAATAAAATCCCATAATTAAACCAGACAAAGGTTTAAAATTATTTGTTTCATTCACCTGCTCGTACACATTCGGCTCAAGCAAACAAAAGAACTAAACGAACTAGAGACACGAAAGATTTGGATATACAAATGATAAGAAGATGCGAAAGATGCGGAGATATGATGACCTAAATGAGCCGAATGAGCAAAAGATACATTTGTTCAATTGAACTACCTAAAAGATTCGGTCACTTTGGTGATGCAGATCAAATGATACGTATCTTCTAGGTGATAGGGTCTTACCCACGTCTAATAGGGGGAGAGCTCTTTAACATCCCCAGGGATGCGGCTTATTTTATGATGTAAAGCATGATATTCACATATAATGTGTGTAGGTGTTTCCTCATCTGCACTGCAGAACCTACATCTAGAAGTTTCAGAAAGGTTCATTCTAGGAAGGTGTTTGTTTAATCTGCAGTGCTCTGCTAGGGCTCAAGTGATTTGGGCCTTTTGCTTTCGCAGGATTTGACCCCCATATTAGCTAAAACCGTAACGCAAGGACTGATTATTTATTAATCCAATTTTGTATTCTAGCGGGATCATATAAATAACAGCTTTAGTATGCACCGGTAAAGCAGATAATGGGTACCGATTATTTCTCAATTTCTTGACAATTTGCCAATCAGTTTTATGGAGAAACTAAATAAATTCGTATCGCGTACCGAGAGCTCCCTCCACAGTTTCACAGAAATAATGCAGCTCTTGATACTGTAAATAAATACTTCTCCGATGAAATTGTCAAAAGAAATTATGCAATTGCAATAAGTATTAATGATTCCGTGTTTATTTTGTACTTCCTTATTCTTATTACAGGACAAAATTTACTTTTTATGTGTGATGAAAAGTATTCTTCGCCCACATACGAAAAATATTTAAATGCACACAAGGTATTAAAAAACACGTTATTCTATTATAGATAGTCACACATT
The DNA here is from genome assembly GCF_059751315.1 of Micrasema longulum. Classification (NCBI taxonomy): domain Eukaryota; kingdom Metazoa; phylum Arthropoda; class Insecta; order Trichoptera; family Brachycentridae; genus Micrasema; species Micrasema longulum. The sequence continues at coordinate 152,617 of NW_028278894.1, read as the reverse complement.
TTCAGATTAAATGCTGCTGTTGGAAATATAAATTAGTATTTTGGACAGTTCCTAACTCTTGAATGAGGAACTTCAGCCCTACGGAAAATTGGATACCCAAAATGTTTTCTTACGTGCGGTAAAAATTTGAGCATTAAAGTGTACGGCAAAGTTTCTTGAAAGTGTACGAAAAAAAAAACCGAACGACGTCACTAGTTCATATGACTCAACCAACGATAAGAGTTCTGTGAAGATTTCCGGTTTACTTAACTTCAACGGACCAATCGGCAGAACTGACCGAGAAAAAATGGGAGAGAACTTGAAATGTCACAGGTGGAGAAATTTCAGATGGACAAAACTTTTGAAAATCATGGCGCAATACATTAAATACGATACATTAAAATTTAAAAAAATATTTTTTTGGTCTAAACCTAACTAGTCTAACTTAACTAGTTTAGTTTGGTCTAAACCTAACTAGTCTAGCTAACGTAGTAGTCTATTAACAAACATTTTTATTTTGAAACCACTGAACTTCCACTATTATTTTTGGAGACTGCGTGGAACGAAGCAAAGTATTACCTCCTCTTTAGATCACACAGTTCACACTACGTTAATTTTTACTTTTTCCATGGCTTCACATAGCAAACAAACATGGAAATAACGTAGATTTGTTCAAATTTATCTTTATTGAAATTAGAATCTATGGTTTTAGGGCATTTATTTACTAAACTGTAATTATTAACAATGTGTAGTACTGTTTCTGGCACTGATTACCTTAATATAGATGTAGACAATGCTCCTGTCACTCCAAAACTTAATATTTTTATCTTCTGTTATTTTGTCTTATTTGCTAAAGTAATTTTTTTTCTACGTTTGCCACTGTTTTTTATTCGTGTTGTTTATATACACAAGTGTTTTGTATTTTGTTTTTATGATTATATTTTTCATACTTTGTTAAAGGCATAAGCCGTTAGAAAAAACAACATGTATTCAACAATAATCTTTAAGTGCAGGTCAATGAACAGGCGATAAAACGTGAATCGATTTAAATATTCAATTTAAGCGTAATCAAGGTGCGACATTTTGTTGAGACGTTATGGAGTTTTGTTCTTGCATAACCACATTTTCAATCACGAAACGAGCAACCGCAATTATCTCAGCTAAAAAGTGTGACAAAATCTAGACTATTTGATTTTGAAACAATTCACCAAATCGTATAACGCCGTTAACAAGTTTAACTTGTACAATTGCGAATCACTCACTAAAAATACTAAAAGTCTCGATCTTAGGCGGTAAAATTTTCAATATTTACTCGTAGTTATTTCATTTATTGGGGAGTCATACATACAGCATAATACAGAAACAAGTAATAAGATATAATAAATACATTAAACAGTCGTAAGGCCATAACTTTAGGAACCTAAAAATGATTCACATACTCGCAGATTCGTTCTAAAATAATGTTTCGTTTTTCAATCCGGTATCGAGAATGTGCAGATTATTTATTTAAATCTTTAATTACAAGAATAAGTACTTTGGCAGACGTATTTCTAAAAACAATATTTTCCAGCCAATCGAAAAATAGACTAGTCAAAAGAAGAGATAGTCAAAAATTTGTACTATAAACATGAAAAAATCGAATTAATGAAAAATAGCAGCTGTTTTTCAACGGGGAGATAAAGCTTGCACACATTAACTTAAATAATAGTACATTATGTCATATATGTTGAAGGATGAAGAATGTGGAATTAGGTAATGAGTTTGAAAGGACAGAGAAAGAGGAACCAAGGAAAAATTAAAATACATTTAAGTAGTATTAAAGGTACGGAGATTGTCATTTTTGTCAGCAGATTGTTCAGGTTTAAGAAGTGTATACAAGAAGCATTTTAATGCTAATGTAATAATATGAACTCAAATTTTATTTCAATCACTTAAAGTATTATTTTATTTTTCACAATCTTCACAATTTATTTTATATAATTCATTGGTTTTCAAGCACATAATAAATTTAAAAAAACGTGAACCCATTTCTTATTTATTCAACATATTGTATTTTTAAATTTGGAGAATAGAAAGGGAAATTTGAAAAGGGAACATGGATGTCTAGGCACTAACAGGGTTTATGACCTGTCATTGACTGGTTTAAATTGCAACTTAACACACTGTGTTGCAGTTTTTAGTGTGTAAATATCTTAAATTCTTCTATCTGGTATTTTTGTGATGTTAAAGAGGTGAAACCTTGATTGATTTGGCTTAGATTCAGCGATGCCATACTTGAATGCGAAATAATTCAGTCAGATGGGTAAAAGCTGTAGCTTAACCTAATAAAACTTGCGTTTTTATGGTACATATTGAAATGGCTTTAATTGGTTTTATCTAAAAGAAAAACCCAAATCGATAACTTAAAACTATCTACATGTACAATTTTTTGTTTATGAATTGTTTAAAGTACCTACTTGCCTTTTATCTCAAGTGACAGTTGCATTGTTAGTACCTACGCCATTTGTTTGCTCATTTTACTATAGGTTTTTTATACAAAGATAACAGTTTACGTCGTACAGTCAACTTACTGTCAATAATGCTTCGTAAAGCTGTATTTTCATTGATGCTGCGTAGGTTTACAGACGCCACGTCATGTTTGCAGTCGGTTTTTCCGTAAACATCAACTTGTTTACAGCTTACAGTCAAACCTACAAAAGACCATTTTATCTCAACTAGGGTTATTAGTAGTGGCGGCTGAAGGGGTTGAAATGGGGGGGAGGGTATTTTTTTTACTGAATAGGTACATGTGTATTTCACAATAATTTTCACACATTTTTTTTTGTAAAATACATGAATTTATTATATAAATAAAACACGAGTGATACTTTAATCCACAAATTTGGAATATCCTGTGACCGGTTTCATCGCTTTCGCGACATCTTCGAGACTGGTATCTTTATTAAAAAGTTAAATGTATTTATACAGAACAGAGGTAAGGATAGATAATTCAAAGTTATATGGAAGTAAATTAAATAAAGTTATTTTTATCTTAAGGATCATTATCAACAAATTTTCTTTGGGTTAACTGATGAATTGATATAATGCTATTTTAATGAGTTTAAGTATTTTATTTTATTGTTGGTGTCCCATCCTTCGTGAGTGTGGTTTTGTAAATAATGATTTCTGAAAAACAAAGGATAAAAAGTCATTAGTAAAATTATATTACAATGGGTAAAGTAATGGAGAATGCACATGTGTTATCTGTTCATTAAGTATGTGTTATCTGTTCATTAATAGAAACTTAAATGTTTTAAATACATGAATATCTATGTCTGGATAGATTTTTACAATATGATACAAACATTTACAAAATACCTAACATAGCGACTGCACTTTATCTTGGCTCATAGAGTTTCTTAAAAAGGTCTCAATTCGCTTCAGCGCCAGCGTCGAAAAACATCTTTCAGTCCCAACTGTCATCATCATAATTCCACAAAGTCAAATTACTAGTACATTTAACTTTTAGAACACAAACTAATAACTAAAAATGTACAGGATTTAAATTTTACGAGTCAATATAAGTTTAGTGCATACAAAACAGGATCCTAACAAACACTAGGTAATTGGACACGTGCAAGAAACAAAATATTATATAATATTAATTCGCAAAGCTCATTTCAATCTTGTCAATAGGGAAAAGAACACAAAGCTTATGTTATTTATTTAACTTTTTGTACATAATGTCATTTGTAAATTAGCGGGCTTATTGCCAAATGGCAATTTTTATCCAACCAACGGATAAAATTATAGTTTTTATTTTTATGATTCATGTTACATAACATATTCAATAGAAAATAAAGTTTAAAAAGCTAAAGATATATTAAAATAGAAATAAATAAAATAAATAAACGTTGTTACGTTAATCCTTTCTATGAAGAATTCGTCCTTTTTAAGTGTAGGTGTGTAAAATACATAGGAATTCATATATCATCTTATCTCTTCCAGTCTAGACCAATGCCAATATTATATTATTATTCAATCTAATTCTTATATTTCTTGTTTCATATTGTTATCTCTACCGGGACAATGCCCGTGTTCGAACTAATTTTGGGCGAAAAGTTCCGATGTTCATGTACGCACGGGACGTTTCATCTCTGTCTTTTTCATGAGAAAATCTAGAGATAAGACATTAGCTTTGGGACAGTTACGGAAATGACCCGCGCACCGACATAACATAAATATTTGACGACGCACAATTGTATTCTAGATAACATGTTTAAATACATGAAGATTAATCGGTCCTTGTATATTCGAATAAACTATTTAAGAAAAATACATATTACCTAATTTCATCATATTACATACTTTCTTAAATTTCCCCTTCCCTCCAATTTAATATTTTAATTGGAGGGAAATTTTGGGGGTTCATTGACCCAATGGATATAAGGGAAAGCCGCCACTGGTTACCAGAGCCGCGATTACAATGGAAACTTAAGGACGTCATACCTTCACCATGACGGTACAGTTGAAGATAAATTCTCCCGAGCGATTACGAAGATACACTACCGATCCTGCTACTTTAAGTTTTGAGTAGCTACATCGATATGTAACAAGGGGACGCGTACGCCACGGTAAACATGTATACGCACTAAAATTACATACTTTTATTATGACGCCATAGTTGGAGATAAAAATCTTCTTAACGATTACGAAGATACACTACCGGTCCCCCATCATCCAGTTTTGATGTAAATACATCGATTTTTTACTGACGGGTCCTGTACCCCGCGATCCGCATTAAAAGTGACAAAAATTTTATTCCACCGAGCAATTTATCCTTTTATTACGATTTGTTTAAATTTTCAATCGTTTTAAGGTTGGCACTTTTTTCTTAAAAGCCTATTAAAAATATGAGAGATTCGATTAGATCATATTATGACGTCGAGACAAGTCGGTAGAACATATCGAGGTAGGTAGAGATAGCACAGAATTTATGGATACTATCTCGGTAAGTACCGATGATGATAGCCTTTATAATCGCGGCCCAGGGGCTTCAATAGGAAAGCGGGTCGAATATGGTTAAAAATCCTGTTTTTTTTTTTTTTTAAACGTACGGTCTTTAATTGCGAATAATTTTAATAGATTTGATTACGTTGAATAAACACTTTTTATATTATAGCAACTCGCAATAGCTTTCATGAAGTTTGTTTTTCTAGAAGTTTCCGTGTAAAATCCTTCAGATGTTATGTGTTTGCAATTATTTTGTGGTTATAATATTGCTCGTTCACTGAGATACAAGTGGAAAATTTCTTTCCACATTTGCGTTGTATGGCCTAATACAAAAATCTTAAATGATTCGTAAAATCGAGTGCAGTCATTGTTCAAAATGAAAAAAAATACCCGTTGATTTTCAGCTAGTTCTTCGTAAAAGTCTGCTTTGTATAAAAAAACGTTTTCGTAGTCATGACAAAAATCTGATCTCGAATGAAATCCGGCCGAGGTCCGGTCTAAGCTCTTAAAATCTGGTTAAGACCGGATTTATCAGGTCAGGTGGTAACCAAGATCAACTAAGTTTCTACTATCAATTCAATCGGTATTCATCGATAGGTCCTGTCGGATATACAGATCTGGCGGCTTCCAAAAATAATTAAAAGGCTTAAAAAAAAATTGTAATCACTTGGGCGAATTAATCATGTCCAATCAATTTAATCCCAGCCAGTGAATTTACTCCCCTCTTTTCAACAATCCAATGAAGTGCATATTGGGTACTCCTAGATTACCTTCTATCAGTACATAGATGCCAAGGATGCCAGATTACAGAGAGCTCCTTCGGACAGCTTTCCTTGTTCGGCAACGAGCAATTTTTCCGTGTATATGGGCACCGCCTTATGTAAACTTATGTCGTCAGATGTGGTGTATGGTATGTGGTGGGCAAGCTATCAATTCCATTGGGTTGTGGTCCCGTGGCTCATGTTGTGGACTCACGAATCAGAGGTAAGAGGTTCGAACCTCTCTCTACCCCAACTCGATTTCCATTTTCTAATACTGCGTTATTTACAACTCGTTGAAAATTGCCACCAAAATTGTTTTTAAAAGATATTTTTATTCGTTTGTTTTGTTTGACATTTGAGAAATAAACCTAAGGTGTATTATATTAAGGAAGATATTTTTATCCCATAAAATAAATATTTTTTTAATTATGGCAATACTCAAATTTATAAAAACCGTCTGCCGGAAGTACCTTCAAACGACAAATACTAAAAAATCTCAAGGTAGGCAGCATTTTCCTATTAGGTTTGTTGTGTGGGATATATTTTTGTCTTATAGCACTAAGACAATTAACAATATTATTTAATAATTAAAATAAAAATAGATAATGTTACCATAAAATAAAGTGTAGTTGCATGCAAAAATAAAAAACCCGAAGTAGAAATCTTTTCTACCCCCGCGAGAAAATTCAGAATAGCACCCCTAAATGGACATACAGTATCTTCATTCTACATAGTATGTAGAAATGTCCGGAGAAATAAAGAATACAATAGGGTCTTTTCACATACTTATTTTTTTTTTTAAAAAAAGCATTTTTTTTTCTTCTGCGATGCAATTGTAAAATATCACAACTGGTCACAAAACTTTAATTGGCTTTTTGCAACCAAGCCATGAAATAGCGTATCACATTGTTAACTTAATATTAAATAAAACTTGGTACTTACTTTCCCTATTAGGGTCTTTACACATTTTCAAAATTTATATTTAAAAAAAAAAGATAATGGTAACTGTATTATTATTTTTTGGTAAACGGGCCGGCGAAAATAATTGTTATGGTATTTGTTACAATTAATACAGTGTAAAGTTTCCACAAAACCAAGTTTTGTAAAATTTCCATTAAAAAAAATGCATTGTTAAATTCAAAATGATGAAAGCGTCATCTATGAATAATTAGTTTAATATTTTCGTTTAGAATCACCTTAAAACTTAATGCTATTCGTTATTGGAGTCGTTTTTTATTTGCATTACACAAATTGGATGCTCTTATTTCTACGAGGCTCGTAGAACAACACGACAACGTTATGAACCTTATTGCGCGTGCGCTGAAATTCGAACATTTGTAATTGAACTGGTATGGACTCAAAATAAAGACTAGTATCTAGATTCTAGCGTATCTAAAGAATACTATCAAGGCCAAAGTACCTTGATATTTAGTACGTAGATATAGGAAATACGCATACGTATGTAGGTATAAAACATTTAAGTTTGTAAGTATACAAATATATATATATATTTAAGATGAAAATGAATAAAATAAAGACAAATATTAAATTAAATTTTAACTATAATATACATAAAATAAATACAAGAGCATCAAACAATTTAACTTGCGAACAACCTAGGACCAAAAGAAAAAGAAAACAGTTTTTTGTATACAGCAATCAATTTTTACAATTCATTTTCTAATGATCCAAAAAATATACAAAACATATACGTACTTAAAAAACACTTAAATAAAACAGTTCTTACAGCCCGTATGACGAGTGATTTGTGATGTTTTTTTATCGAATTTTTATTTAAACTATTGTGTTATTATATATAATATCCCCTCATACTAGCACTTTTGCTGATTGGGAATATTTCGTACAAATAAAATATGTAATATGTAAAGTTTAAAAATCTTGTATTTTGTCATAAATACGAGTATATAAATAAAATAAAAAATAAGTGAAAATTCTTGATGGAAGTTCATTGTAATTTATTACATAAATAAAAGACAAGTGATACTTTAATCCACAAATTTGGAATATCCAGTGACCGGTTTCACTTGTATAAATACATTGAACTCCTTAATGAAGATACCAGTCTCGAAGATGTCGCGAAAGCGATGAAACCGGTGGCTGGATATTCCAAATTTGTGGATTAAAGTATCGCCCGTCTTTTATTTAAATAATAAAAAGTGTGCAGGTATGTTTCCTAAAAATATTGCTTGAATTTGTTAATCGCGTGCACTTGAACATTTTCTGCGGTCATTTTATGATTTTTTGCAATTTTTAAATAAAAAAAAAAAACACATTATTATTTTCAAATATTCAAGGGATGCGCCCCATCCACAGCATGTATGGGCGGAACGCGTCTGGTGCAGACGGAGAAATTATGATGATGTTGTCCATGAAATCTCGTATTTCTCATTACCCATATTGTAGGTACAAAAACTGTTGCATGCATGAAGTAAATAAAAACGTATAATTTATGTTGACTCTATAAAATGGTTATTAATAAATCTCCTCTCGGTAAAACCAGAGGCAGAGGCGAGAAAACCAGTTTTGCAATGGTACGCGGAATTCACTTTTACTCCGCGGCGCGCGTAACTTCTACTCTGACGTCATTATTTAGTAATAAACACAAAAACGCAAATTTCAAATCTTTATTGTTGCACTTTCTTGACCAAAAAAAAAATGGATGTGAAAAATAATCAGACATTAATTTCTCTATTTATCCCCTGGCAGAAATTTTATTAAGTACTATATCACGTTTGTAAATAACAAAGGTTACGATTCTAAAATTCTTACTATTAAAAGTTTGTTGGGAATTTCAATATGTAAATAATTAGGTACGAGCTGGTACGATATGATTGTTTTAAAGATTTGAAAGAATATCAATAATATTTTATCAAGACGTGCCATGATCAGATAAACCAAAATCACAAAAGACCAGTCATGTCAAAAGCAGACGCCCCCGAAGGGCGTGTATGGCAAATTGCATGAATGTGGAAGCAGCTAGGATTGTATGCCAGGACAGACGTGTGTGTTGGTCCATCCTCTCTGCCTACCCTAGCGGGGAAATGGCGTAATGCTAGTAGTAGCTTAATCTACGTGATGGACTTACATATTACGACTATGTATAATGAAATTTTATTGACATGGGACAAATAATTATGCTTGATATCTTTACATACACACATGACGATCAGTTTTTCGCTTCAGCTGCTAGTTAAATAAAATCATCGTCATTCCCTATCTGCACCTAATGGTACATATGGTACTGTATTGGTACACCAACCGCATCATTTTTGTTACATAAAATTAAGATTAAGTCTTACACTTGAGGACAATGAAGTTTTCAAGTGTAAAAAATATTTTTATCGCTAATTTCCTACATCAACCATGTCGGAAATCGAACTCGAGACATCTTGCGTGATAGAAAAATCCGACAGTGGAACACGAGGCGGACAGACGAACAGACGAAAAACACATTTCAGTACTTGACTATAATGTTGTATCATGATTATGAATCTTTGTTACATGCCGTATGTTTTAACAATATCTTTTTCATTTATTTGACTCTATTTTAAATAATTTTTGAATTAAACGATTTTAAAACTACACAAATTGGTATAATAATTTAAATTAAGTTCAGTTGAATATCCGAACAACAAATCAAATTCTAGGTAAATGCATTTTGCTCAAAAAGTATTTATTTAATATAAAACGTATTTATATATACATACATACGTTTACGTATATAAACATATGAAAATATTATGAAATATATTAGGTTACCAATTTTTAGGAGTTGCGAGGGTCCAATATATTATAGTACTTACTTTTAAATCAGGTACAAAATAACCTTGTGAGGTAATAATGCTGATCAGACAATCAAGAACTAGTCATTATTGCGAGTGGAACGTAGCAAGCCACCGGTTTAAGATCCATTTGAACAAATAATTATGCATATTGTTTGGCTCTGTGCCTTCATTTTGTTTACCGATTGAAGTGAGTAGTGTTCCGGTGTCGATTAATAAAAGTAGGGACCAGACAACGATAGTCTTGGCTCTCGTTCTGTTCATACTTACTTCATCAGAACAAGTTAATCCAGCGAGTTGAGTGGACATTGGACGTCAGTCTGTTATCGAAGTTAAACTGGTACGTTTACTTGCGTATATCAACTCAATAACATGTTCTCCTGGTAGATAAAATTAAATCAAAACTACGTTTTGTAACATTATTCAAATGTATGGTTTTTGTATGCGGTAAATAGTGTAGAGTGATAAAATATAATTCATTGGTTAATTCGTTGCGGAGTTATTAAAATGATATTATTTCCCAATTGAAGAGTGAAGTGAAGAGTGATTAAAGATCGTTTAGAGAAAAGCGTTTTATCCGTTTTTGTGATTTTTTTATATGACATATCAAAGTGATTTTAGACTTAGACAATCAGATTACTTAAATACACTTTGGTAATTTGCGATCATCAACATTCGTATTAAATAAGAATTTTTGAGGGCATTTTGAGAATACATCCGAAACTTTAAAGCCTCATAGTATCGGATTTAGTGAGTTAGTGAACAAATTTTCTTGCTGGTTATGCAGCTTTTAATTGTGATTACAAAGGCATTCCTTTGAAATTCATAAATTTAGTCTTAGGACTCTATAAAAATTCACTCTTCAATTATTTTGTACAACAAGCGTATACATAATAGTTGTATGATTATGTTCTCTTGGTATATGGAGTTAAATCAAAACATTGTTTTAATAGTAACATTTGTCAATTTCAAAGTGCGGTTTGATGTGTGAAGTGAATCAAACGAAAAAAACAAGTGAAAAGATTCTAATAGTTACAAGTTTTATTTAATATGAATTATTAACATCAGATATGCTATTTCAGTGGTCGATTGCAAAGTCAATAAAAGTTTTGTGATCAATTACGACATTTCAGAATTATTTGTTACGATTGCTTCACTTGTCGAGTTGATAGTTATTTTTGGACGGCCACTGAGCCTTTTAAGTGACCATTTTCCAGCATCATTCAGATTGCTTTCAAGATTTCTCGGATTTAATGCCGAATATCTTTGTCATAATAATACGATTACCACTGAAAGTTTGACTAACTAAAATAGTTTTTAAAATAGTTAAGTGAAATCAGATTAATATTTAATAAGCACGTATGCATAAATTATTGACTAATTATATGTTACTTTCAAGGCTTCGCTGTATTCGTGCGTTTTATTATGTTTTCGTTTTTATTGTATATAATTGTAGACTATACGAGTATGCATAAAATTATGCACATGCGTGTACGTATGTGCAAATTACGAATGCAGCTATGTATGCGTTTGTGTATTGTGCATCAAAAATATTGTTTTTATATTGATAACTTAATTTTACTACTACGTTTTTAATATTATAAAAAATAGTGAAGATGCATAACAAAGAATATAGTCTTTTGCGAAATTACAGTGTTAACAATCTCATTGCGTATGTAACTACATATAATCAATCGGGTCTTAAGACCATAAGGCCGTAAACACTTCGTACAGCCAAAAACACTTTTTAATTTTTCAATTTTATTTATTGTAAAAATTGTTAACAAAATAAGTATAAAATTCTAAATGTTCTGTGGGTACTTGTTTTTAGACTTTCTCTAAATATTAAATACCCTGTTAAAAGATTTATTTATTTACACATTTTATTTATTTTTAGATATATATGGTTTCTGTTTCTTGTCTAAATTAGCAAAAAACTCCTGAATTGAATTATGAACCTACTCACAGAAATTTTAATACCATACATACAATGATGTCAGTGCAAAACATGAAGTCAAATTTTAAACTTGTTAGTCAAGGTTTATCGGTTTTTCTTTGTCTACCTATTCATTATTTGAAGTAAATGAATCTTTTTTACTACAAACAAATGTCTGCGAAAAAAGAGGATATATCTAGCTACTCGCCTTTCTGAAATGATTTTTTTTGCGTTTGGCCAGTATAAAGTTTGAAATAATTATTGCAATCTAATGATATAAGAGGATTTCAGAAACAAAAAAACTTAATTTTGAAGTCTGGGCTCTTACAAGGTTAGGGATCTCTTATTGGCTGGACTATGTGACAAATATGACAATAGACGCTGTGGAATATTCACCATTATTTATGTTCTTCCTTTATTTGTTAGGGAATCATTTCATATTGTTTATCTACTAAGTTATATGTTTAAAAAATGAAGTCTAAGTTCATGACATGGATAAAGCCCTGGACTAATTCGTTTATCTAATCAAACTTATCTTAGGTATTAATAATTGGGGATAAGGGCTAATATGTCTTTTGTTAGTGTAATCTTCGGTAAAAAAAAAAACTAGCTTCCAAGGTAAAAAAAAAACAAATGCCGACCTCGTGTTTTAAGTATTCCGTTCATAAAATATATGACACGGTCATATGATATAATGTAATTAATATCAAGTGATCTATCGATAATATTATTCACGTAAATATTATTTCAATAGAATAAAAATTGAGAAATTCTTCATAAAAATAATTATTTTTGCCATAATTTATATCAGACGGCGGAAGCACTAATAATTGTGCTGCATATAAGGTAAATAATAATCATCATAATAACACGAAAATATGTGGTTTGTACACGATTTATTGGTCAATTCAGTGTAGGTGAAATATTTTATTTAAGTTGTGTTGCATAAAAACAAGTTAACCCTTTGTAGATTTAGTAGAGTTATTGAACTTTTTATTTTTAAATTATGTTATTTATAGTTTGAAAACGATTACATACAATACTTTTTTTGAAAAATAATAAAGTTGTACAAATTTGTATGGTCGGCGAATTGTAATATCAAAAGTTGTTTTTTTCCAATACGATATATTTACAAAAATAAATGAATAACCCGCATTCAAATCACAAAAGTATTTGAAAAAAAAAAGAATTTACCTATTATAGGTTATTATAATATTAAGATTTGAAAAAGAGTAGTAATTTTACGCAACCAAACGGGTGACGGCTCTACGCAAAGATCCCCAGGACCCATTTTACTTCAAAATGGTCGATAAATACATTTTTTTTATATACGCACAATGGGCATTATTAAGGACATATTTATACATAGAAAATTATTATAAAGAAAAGTAGAAAGACACAATGGTATATAGTGGACTTTGTGGGAGTGGAAGCGGGAGAGAGGTGTTTATAATTTAATTTGATTCAGAAATCGTTTGAAAGAAGACAACTTGCTATCGAAGAAATCAAGACTAGTGTGTTTGTTGGCAGACCTAAGAATTCTGGGCAAAGCGGAATGAAAACCATAGTTAGTTCTATGGTTATCGGTATGAAAGAGTAAGTTTTGTCTGATGTTTCTAGTTGGGATGTTTAAATTTATTGAGCTCAGTAGTTCAGGCGCATTAAAGAGTGAGTTGAGAATTTTAAATAGGACCATAAGGTCGGGTTGATTTCGACTTATGTGCCGACAGCGATTAGTTACATCAAATACATTCTCAAAAAAAAGGTATATGAGGATTTTTTTTAAACGACGACACTATGCTTTATATAATGGCCACACAGATTATTAAACGTCAAATGATGTATAAAACTGTTAAAAAAACGGAAAAAAACGAATGCGGTTTGGTCAATTTAACCTAATTATGTATTTTGAGTAATGCCTAAGGTCGCAATAATGTTCTAAATGAAAATCATCATGTTTGATTTCAAGTGTTCGCGTTTATTTGACGTTTAATCATTAGTGTGGCCAGATATGAAGCAAAGTGTAAACGCATGCAAAAAATAAAAATCCGTAAATTAATCAGTCCTAGGGGGTAGAAAATATTCGAGGGTTCTGTTTCTATTTCTCACACATAACTGAATTCTTTATCATAAGTAAATATATATTTAGAAACATATTAAGTTCTCATAATAATTACTGCCTTCAATGATTTTTTTAGAAGCCAGTGATAGGTTAGTGACTCAGCTTTTTTGTTGAGTCGAAAATATTTTTTGCAAATTGTATAGTTTGGAATCATGAAAATAGTTATGCGATAAAACTGTACGGTATTCTTTTCCATTTGTAATCATTTACTTTTGAAAACATAATTATTGATCATCTTGTATGGATATATAAATATTCATGTTTGCTAAACCAGCCTGCGCAGCAAAGTAAATGCTATTATGCTAATGAATAAATTATCATTCTAAAATGGGTTTTTCCTAAATTCACAAACAATATCTGTACGTCAAAAGAAAAATCATTGAACGAAATGATTTCCAAAACCTTATAACTTTTGAACCAAGTGAAATAATTTCAACCTATAGAGAACTTTCAGTATAAAATAATAGTATTTGAAATAATAATAATATTTAGCATATTAAAATATTTTATCAGGGACTATTGATGTTTTTCACATTTAAACAAAATGGAGTTCAGATTTTTATTTCAACTTAAAAAAAACATTTTTATAACGAAAGTGGACTTTCGTGTTTTATTCACATATAAAATAGCTTACTTACATATTCTCTTCTTTAAAATGTTTTCCGTCTCTGTTTAAATAAATTTAGATCTTAATAACCCCCGAGGGGGGTTCACATTTTGCTGGAGGGTGTGATTCTATTAAATGCTGCGAATGCCCAGTTGCATTCCACCGGCAACACTACTGACTAGTCCAACTCGTTAGCGTCCACGTTGCGAACCCGGGCAATGGGATCACACATAACGGTGTGATCTCAGCAGATAACGAGAGGATAAAAGGCGAGTTTCTAGCGCCTTCAAACCAGGACCAACCAGCTAAGGGAAGATAATCCTGACAGAAAAATCCATCAGAGAAGAGAATTTGTCATCAGGGAAACCACTCTGGTCATCTTTTCCCAGGAATTATAACGGCAAGTACACCTAACAAGCAGTTGTTTTGGCCGAGGAGTAGCGTAGGACCAAAATGCTTTGGCGATAAGGCACCTTAAGAAGAAGAAGAAGTGTTGCCTTTAACAATAAAAAAAAGATACATGAAAACACGAAACACACAAACATTTGTGTGAGAAAAGATATACATGTTGGAGGTCCCGGGTTGGATTCCTGGCAGGGTGGAGATGGAAAACTATTTTTTAAGGTAGTTCTACACTGTAATATGTGATTGTTCCTGGACTGGCACCTGAAGTGTAAGAATAATCACTTTACTCGCGATACGCTACATTTGATTTTTCGATGCAGTGCCCTATGCACCACTGGGAGTGGAAAGGGGAAGGATAATAATGATGAAAAGAACATTGTGATTTATATGCATTTCAATGTGAGATATAATTTTGTAATGTAAAATATAAGGGTTGGTGACGCGAGACAGAGAGGCGCAAAACTTATCTCCTCAATAGCTTAGAGAGCGCATGAACTGATCCAAGATGGTCCAACAAGGTCAGCTAACACACGCGTTACTAAGGAAGTTTACTGCCTTATATATGGAAATCGACTCACCTGTGTTGAAGTGTTCCCCTCGCTCCACCAGATATTATTTGCGGGAATGATGCGGATGTTAAGTTCTTTCTTATTCTGCTTTGTGTATCAGAATTTTTGGATATTGGATGCAGTGATGATAATAATGCTATTGAGCGGTAACTTTATATGATGTTTATCATGCGGATCGCAGAAGACATCATTTGTTTTAAAGAAAAATACAGATGTCAGTTTTATTTGAATATGGAATTTGTAAATTGTTGCAATGCGGTAGGTACTGCCAGGCTGCTCAAGTTTCTACTTCTCAAGGAAAAGCCGACAGCCAAAACATATAAATGGCAGTAAACATTCACGCGTAACCAAGGGTATTTCCACAAATCAAGAATAGCTTTGAAAATAATATTTAAAATATTTAGAGTGGATTTTTGCGATTCTAATAATATGTAATAACTACCAATATGTAAAAAATAACTTTTTTTTTATAAAAATAAATATTTGCGTTCTTATGATTTACCCAAATATTTAATTTTGAGGGCCATTTTCAACGAGTTGTAAATAACTCACTATTAGAAAATGGGAATCAAGTTGGGGTAGAGTAGGATTCGAACCACGGATCTTTGGTTCGTGAGTCCGAGACACTAGCCACAGAACCACAACCCGATTCATTTATTTTATTTTATTTTCATTTATAGTATTCGGGTTTACAAACGAACACACTCAATACGGCTCACAGTTGGCGTCACATCACTTTGACGTCACGTTTCATGCTCGCCGAGTGCGTTACTAACAAAAATTGTCACATAATTTGCCAAAATCACATTGAAAATGAAAGGAGTAGAGTTATATTAAATTGAAATCGCAATATATGAAATTGAAAAATCAAAAAGTGTTATTCATTTATTGACAAAAAACACTGCTTTTGTATATGAAATTCATATTCGTATTTTTAGCTTGAAATTCAGGAGAACTTTAGCATCATTATTAGCTTTACATTTATTTCTTCAATTCATTTATTTAAACATAAAATGTACATTACAAACATATATTTAGGAAAAAGGCAAAGTCACAAAATTCAATTTTATTTAAAGCAATTAAAAAGTATTACGAAATGGAAAAAAATATTTATGAAGAAAAAAACATATCAAAATTTAAAGTAATGGTCAAGACATATGTGATAAACAATTTATAAATTAAAAATATTTGCAATGTTATTATTAGAACACACATAACAATATGTATGATATGTGTGCCCTACTTTAAGATTTAAATAAAATAAAAATATTCAATACGTACATATTATAAAAAATAAAAAAATACACGAAAGAGACTCATGTCAAAGTAGTAGGAGAATCCTGCTCCGGAAAACCCCTTCGGATACATGGAACAGATCAATATCCAGAGCGATGTTGTTCAGCATAGCGGTAGCCCTTCCAACAAGCATACCCATAGGCAGGTTGGTCCTGTATATCGGAATATGAAACAATTCATGCTGACGCTGTCTTAGGTAATTATCATGAACATACAAACCAATGCTCATCATATTTTCAGAATAATCGATCACACCGCACAACAATCGATAAAAATGTGTAGTCAAATACACATTCCTTCTATACTCTAAACTGTTGTAGCCAAGCATACCCTGGAGAAACTCGGTCGGGTAGAGCCAAGGATAATACCCGCACTCTCTCATGTAGAGATATCTCAGAAACTTATTTTTGATTTTTTATATCATAAAAGAGTACCTCAGTTCATGTGGCACCCAAATCATCGAGCCACTCTCGAGTCTACTTCGCGTCAAGGAGTTCTCAGTACGCGGGTATTTTCGAAAACCCTGGCAGTACGCAGAACAAATCCTCACATCTTCAATGCATTACAATTGATTGTTTCTATGTGTTCATAAAATGTCAGGGTGCTCACAAATCTAACGCCCAGATCCCAGATTTTATTCGCTAAGATGGATGCTCAAGATATTTATCTTAAATCAACATCAATGTTACAAATCGCGCCACTCGCACAAACACTTTATTTGCTGTGGAAAATCACAGAACCAACATTGGTTTCTTTTCACCAATACCAAGAAGGCTTAGGCTTTACAATGAAGTGTCCAAAGATAGCTCGGTTGATGTATTCCTACAGCAAAGAGAGTTATTCAAAAATGAAATTATTAACTCACTTTTCGAGAGATAAATCTTACCGACAGCGAAATAATGTATTGTCTGTCTATATTTTTTCTTATATTATCCTGTTAACAATATGTCACTTATGTTTTGATCATACTTTTTACATCCTAAAGACTAACTTTCAAATACTTGTTTACGTACCAATCCATAAGGGTTTACTTCATAACCTGTCGATTGGTTATTTACGGTCATGGTTTTTTAAACGGTTTCGGGTATGTGGAGGAATGTAGTGTCACTTACCGTTTGTCCCATAGTGCACAAAACGTCCCTTTTAGACAATTCAAAATGCGCATATTATAAACCGTTTTGGAAAATTTATCCGAAGTCCCAAAGAAAAAATATAATGCCGTTACCATCATATTTATTTTTGTTTAAATTTGTATTTAATTTATGTTGTTATTAACACAAAACCATGAAAAGATCCTTTAAATGTTGTTATTTCATCGTGTCGTTTCGGCCTTGTGGTGTAATGGTCAGCGCGTTTGCCTACAATGCGGGAGGTCTCGGGTTCAATTCTCGACATGGTTGATTTAAAATATTTTTTATTTATAAATCATATAACACAAAGTATTTTACAAGTATAATACGTTGAATTACATTCGCAGGAGTTACAACAACTCAATTCGGGACATAAATAATATTAACATTTAGAAAATAACAAAGAAACAAAGCAAGTTTAGCACCTTTATAACTAAATATACAACAACAATATACACGCCTAAAACCTTTTTTTACACAAGCAGAATAAATATATATAAAAAAACGCCTTTAAGAATAAAAAAGGAGTGAATCTACTAAGGGAGATAAGGTCATTAACATCACATGCCATGCAGATGATGCTGCCATAGTGATGATAAGAACATATCCATCTCAGTTAGTAAACATCTGGATGCCTAAGAAATGTCGTATAGTACAATGAACACGTGATTATTGGAAACATAATTCGGATATACAAAACGTGTGTCAGACCAAATCTTAGTGTATACATGGTGTATATTGTTGTTGTATATTTAGTTATAAAGGTGCTAAACTTGCTTTGTTTCTTTGTTGTTCTCAATATGTGTTATTTTCAAAATGTTAATATTATTTATGTCCCGAATCGAGTTATTGTAACTCCTGGGAATGTAATTAAATGTTTTATACTTTGTGTTATTTGATTTATAAAAAAAAAAAATTAAAAAAAGAGATTTGTATATAGGCAGACGAATATTGCCTAATCGACGTTGTGTAGCGGTTATGTAACTGTTTTGTTAGTCTACTTAGGTAGAAAGTGTTTTGAATAACCCATTTTGTTATTGTTACTCAACACATACGAATAAGTAAATATACTATCCATATTTGTTAGAAGTGAAAATAAAATATTTGAAAACTTGTATGTTTTTGCGGGTGATATTTATCGTTCTGCTATTTTGATACGAAGAAAAATCATTTTTTTACTAACACTTTATATACATATACAATATACAAGGTGTTCTTTAAACCCTGTCACATCCGAAACCACGATGATCAGTATGGGCAAGAAAACATATTAGCATATTTAAAAAAGATTTAGAACGAACAATTTTTTTAAAGAAAATATTAAAAAAACAAATGGTTGCGTACTTCTACAGAAGAAAAGCGAAGGGGACCCTGCCGCGTGGTTGACGGTATATTAGACTATTTGTTTTTTTAATATTTAATTTTTGTAAATTTTATTCGTTCTAAAAATTTATTTTAATGTGACAATATGTCTTTTTGCTCATATTGATCATCGTGGTTTCGGATGTGACAGGGTTTAAAGAACACCCTGTATACACATATAAGGGCGGGCATATTGCCTTAAGGCAATTTCTTCCTACCGACCCAAACCGTTCAGTTTGAGAAAATTACAAATACATATTGAATCTTACAATTTTATACAAAAATTAAAAACAAAGATAACAAAATAAAAAATATATAAAAAATTAACACTATACTATGAAGACAGGAGAGGGTATGGGGAGGAAAGAAGAAGGACAAAGGAACGATTGAAATATTTAGATAGTGACATTTCAATATCGACTTAAATGTAAATAAAGAAGGGGTGTCTCTAACATTAGTGGGTAGATTATTCCACAATCGAGCTGCTACTATAATTAGAGCGATGACAGGGTATTAAAAGGGTTCTCTCGTTACTAGAACGGAGAGATTAGTCCGTGTTGTGAAAGAGGTTGGAAGAGCTCTCTCAGATAAACAGGCGAAGTGGGATTATTTAAAATATTGTGAAGAAGTGATATAATGTGAATGTTTCTTCTATGCCTGATACTGAGCCAGTGTAGTTGCGTGCGATACTCGGTTATGTAGTCAAATTTGCGAAGATCAAAGATATAACGTATACAAATATTCTGCAATCGTTCTAACTTATCAAGTAATTCAGGGTTAGCATCTGGATAACATACATCCGCATAGTCAAGAAGTGGAACCTGTAATGAAAATTAGTATCTAACTATGATTTATTTTTAACCATATTTATTGTCAATGAGGAAGTTCAGTGGTTTTTTCAATATTTTTTTTTATTTGTTAAAAGACTATAAAAACAAAGCCAATTTTTTTCAATTTTTATATATCGTGTTATCAGCGTTATGATTTATTAAAGTTTTGTATTTCTGAAATAATTACACGTGTGACATCAGAGATTCTTTCCTGTTTATTCTCGATCAGTTCTGCCTGCCCATTGGTCCATTGACGGCAAACAAACCGGTAATGTTCCATAACTGTCTTATCATTTGTTGATTCATACGAACTAGTGACGTCGTTCAAAGTATTTCGTTTTTATTAAAATATTTTTTACTATTTTTTCGTACATTTTTAGGAAACTTTGCCGTAAAATTTAATGCTCCCATTTTTACTGCGCGCAAGAAAACATTTATTGTATCCAATTTCCTGTAGGGCTGAAGTTCCTCATTGAATGCTTTTGCTTAAACAGGAATCTTTTAGAATATACCGTTCGTATTTAATAATAACTAATAACTATAGATTTCATAAAAAAATATTAGTATTATGGATACGACGCCATTTCTAGAAAAATTGGTCAAAGAGCACGAAATCGAAAAATTCTCTTTTAATTTCTTGACAATTTTACGTTTAATATAGAATAATTAAAACGAAACCCCTACCTACAATGCTGAGAGATAAAACAAGCTTA
Organism: Micrasema longulum; assembly: GCF_059751315.1. Lineage (NCBI taxonomy): Eukaryota > Metazoa > Arthropoda > Insecta > Trichoptera > Brachycentridae > Micrasema > Micrasema longulum. Next base: position 132,112 of record NW_028278894.1, on the reverse strand, counting down.
CAAAAACAAAAACATTAATTTAAAGCACATACATACATTAATATAAATCTTAGATTGTTTCAAACGAGCATTAAATATACGTTATTATTATTATGTAGATTTTGCCTCACTGTCAATTCTACCAAGGTTACGACATTCACGGTTTTTACAACTATCTACATTTCAGAATGTACTCAAGACATATAACAACAAATATGAGCACTGTTTTTATTTTAGTTGTTATTTATAACATGTTTCAATCCAATTTACTTAACAGTTATCTTTAGTTAATATGTTAATAATCTACATTACATTTCAAACCGGTTCAGCGTTACAAAAAAAAACATAGGTGTGATTCGATAGTGATTCGAAATGAATTTTCCTCCATATTTTCCGACGCACAGGGTTGCTATCGTTATCTTGTTAATTAATATTATTAAGTAATATGTTATAGTATTTGTAACTCATTGATTTATGGATACATTTAGTATCATATTAAATGTGTAGAGTGATTAAATTTAGTATTTTTAACAAATTTTTACGGTTAGTGATATTTTTTTTATAAATAAGTACAAACAAAAATTGTAAAGGTTGCATTGAAAGTGGTTAAAAGTTTCCGTTTTGAAATTATTTTTCTGAAATGCACAGTTAAAAAATAGTGATTTTGATATTATGTGATATTATGTATGATTTTTTTGCATGTATTCTGTGTACATTGTACTTTTTAACCCCTACGACTGAACTGTAAGAAAAAACACGCCAATTCAACAAAAATAATGGTTCACAAAAATCGCTCTTTTCCCTCTTTCCAATTATTCCAAGAAACTAAACTTTTGGAAATAAGACAAGTAACAAAGAGTTGACAGAGAGAAATTGTGGAAGGTTTTATTGGAGTATGGAGTAAATGGTAACCTGACAAGGGCTATTGCGTCACTGTATAAGGACAGTACAGCATGTGTGAAGGTGAATGGGTCATTCACATCGTGGTTTAATATTACGAAAGGAGTCAAACAGGGATGTGTAATGTCACCATGGTTGTTCAACATATACATCGATAACTGTATGAAAGAACTGAAAGATTTGAGAATGGGAGCAAAAATGAGTGGTACAACTGTTAACTCTTCTGTATGCGGATGATGCCGTGCTTCTTGCTAGCAGCAAAGAAGACCTTCAATTCTTGGTAACAAAAGTCTACGATGTATGCAAGAAAAGCGATTTGCTTATGAATGTTGATAAATCGAAAGTGATGGTTTTTGAAAGGGATGAAAATATAACTAAATATGAGATCAGCGTGAACGGAGATATTCTGAATCAGGTAGAAGAATTTGTGTACCTGGGAAGTATGTTTACAAGGGACGGAAAGGCCGAGAAAGATGTTGAAAGGAGGGTGAGTGCCGGGAACAGGGTGAACGGTGCACTAAAATCTACTTTGGCAAACAAATGTTTATCGCAAGAGGCTAAACTAGCAATTCACAATGGAGTTCTAGTTCCAACTCTAATGTATGGGAGCGAAGTATGGAATTGGAAAAATGATGATGAAAGTAGGTTGAATGCTGTCGAAATGCGATCCCTCAGGAATGTGTGGTAAAACGATGTATGATGGGTGCACAAATGTCGAGATCCGTGAAGTGTGTAAGGCTGAACATGCATTATTGACAGCTGCAGTTGGTTTGCGTTGGTTTGGACATGTAGAGCGAATGGACAGCGAAAGAACGGCTAAAAGGATCTACGATGGAAATGTTGATGGATGCAGAAAACGAGGAAGACCGAGAAAGACATGGCACGATCAAGTCCATCAAATACTTGAAGATGGACTTGTCAAAAGTAGGAATAATCGACGTGCGTGCATGAGAAGATATACATCTTTACATGAGAAGATGTATGAATGTAGAGGAAGCGAGGTCTGTATGTATCTTGGATAAAGTGTTATTGTTTTCAATGTTTTAAATATATATTCAAGAACCAAAATGTATTTACAAGTAATTCAAATAGATCAAGTCAAAGAAGGAGTCGTGCGCTAGAAATACCACATTGTAAAACGAGGCTTGCACAGAGACATGCATATTTTATAGGCCCAAAAATGTTTAGTTCTTTTTTTACTGATAATATTTCATTGATCCCAAACTTTAAAAATTTTCCTTCTTTTGAAAAACACCCACTATACTGGATTTATAATTAAGATATTTACTTTTTTTTTCTATGATATATTTTGTAGCCCTTTAATAATAAGGAATTTTTTAAATATTTTTTATTTTCTTTTTTAATAACTATAAAATAAAAGTACCTAATAATCAAGAATATTTTTTTTTCTCTTTCTTATATAACACAAATATATTATACCGGTATATTTATTGTAGGAGCAAAAATTCATAAACATTACTTGAATACCCTCGAAAAGGCCATGCCTTTGAGGGATTTTTGTTTACTATTTTTAGGTAATATTAATATGTATTTCGTTGCTATGTAATTATCCTTTATTTCTTAATACCCTGTTTTACCTCTTATGTATATAGTAAAAAAAAAATAGCAAGGACAAATTCAGGAGAGTCAAAAATATTATAGAATGGAGTCAAATACTACAACGACTCACAGCCAGTGGCGTATTATTACTTTAAGGACTTACCCAACTACTTGAAATATTATATTGGAAACAAATTTTAAATCAACTCTAAGAAGCACATGATGAATATACTAACCGGACGACACATGATATGACTTGACCTTATAATATGTTTATATAACCCTGTTTTTTTTAAAATTATAAATAAATAAAAAAATGTCATTGTTAGGTTAGGTTAGGTTAGGTGTGTGGCAGTTAAACAATGTGGTACTGGGTACGAGGTTCTTGGATTGATTCCTAAATGGTTAACCGTAAAAAGATCTGAAAAAAAAAATTACCAATAAATCTCGTTGATTACCCATTACGCATTTTTTATGTTTTACTTTTTATACCTACAATTTAAATCATACGAGCTGAAGCCGACAATGCTTTGATATTGCTAGATTTGAGGACATACACGTGTATATATATATAAAAAAATATATATATTTATAAATCATATAACACAAAGTATTTTACAAGTGAAAAAAAAACTCAATTCGGGACATAAATAATATTAACATTAAAAAAATAACACATATTGAGAACAACGAAGTATTTTACAAGTGAAAAAAAAAACTCAATTCGGGACATAAATAATATTAACATTAAAAAAATAACACATATTGAGAACAACAAAGAAACAAAGCAAATTTAGCACCTTTATAACTAAATATAGCACAACAATATATACGCCAAAAACATTTTCTTACACAAGCAGAAGAAATATATTAAAAAAACACTTTTAGGAATAAAAAAAGTAGTTAATCTACCAAGGGAGATAAGGTCATTAACATCACATGCCATGCAGATGATGCAGCCATAGTGATGATGAGAACATATCCATCTCAGTAAGGAAACGAAATGTCGTATAGTACAATGAACACATGATTATTGGAAACATAATTCGGATATACAAAATGTGTGTCAGACCTATCAATCACTTTAATTATTATTAAATTAACTAAATCAAATGTTTGATATCAATTACTGTATTTAGTTAAAATTAGATGTGTACATAAACATTTTTGGTTTTTGTGTTTCGGGTTACATAAATTGTGAGGATATGCGGTGACAGGGAATTTTGGTAAATAGGTATATGAACATTGTTTTCCTCATTTCAAAAAAGACAACTACATTTCGGACCTTTTATGCCAAAATAAATTAAACAAAATCGACGTTTCATAGTTATGAAAAAAGGTGTTGTATTATATGTGGAAAAGTATTGACCTTGGTACTTGTTTATGATTAAATTCCAAATTTATAAATAATTAATATTTAAATATCGAATTTAAGTAGGTACCTTTTTTTTAATGATGTAATTATTTACTACCATTATCATTATCTGTTTATCCACACCAGATGGTGCACAGGGCACTGCACTGGTACACAAAATTCAGTGTAACTTGAACATTTGTTAGATGAATATGAAGCAATTAGTCTTACGCTTCAGGAGCCAGTCCAGGGACAGTAAAATATTGCAAGGGAAAAAAACACCTTCAACGCCAATATTTTATATTGTTCTTGCCGGGAATCCGACCCGGGACCTCAAGCATGGTAGGTGAATGCACCAACCACTACACTGCGAAGCGGACATATCGGACAGTTGATTTTATTTTTTAAGATTTTTGCCTGAGGGTAGCCATCGAGTCGAAAACACCTGCCCTTGATTTTTGTTCTATCTCACTAACAGAACTGTATTTTTCATCTGTCTGCGAAAAATAAAGGAATTATTATCGTTTTAAAATTAAATTAATCTCTTGAAGTTTAGTATAAATAATATTTAATGTTTTTTTGCTTTATTTAAAAAACGTTCGGTTTTTAGATCGTCTGAACTTGAAAAGTATTCTGTCGTTTGGTACAACGCGTGGATAAATTGGAAAAGTATTCGGTCCTTTGGTAACACGCGGTGGAATTTGAAAAGTTTTCGGTTCTTTGGTACAACACGCGGTTGAATTTGAAAAGTGTATTTCATTCTCGGGTACAGCACTTGATCGAATTCGACCAAATGCTCGATCCTTTGTATATCGCTCAGCGAGCCGTTAAGTTTAAAAGGTAAATTCGAGTCTTTGACGAAAATTGGTTTAATTTTTTTCAGAAGAGGAAATCATGAACCACGACCACGAACACCATAACCACGGAAGTATGAAGATGGGCCTTTACCACGACCATGGTGGTGGGGATGGGGGAGACGGAGGGATGGAAGGATGTGACAGCATGCACGCCATGGTGGTAAGCATTGTCAATTTCTACATGCTTAGAATCTTTTACTATTTTCTCAAACAATTTTGACTCAAAAAAAAAAATTATCTTTTTAATATACATATATGTACATTGGTGTAGGCCGATGATGTATGACGTTTTTATATTTTTTTAGACATCAAAGTGAAAGGGGTCTAAAAAGTTGCATGTTGGATCACATTGAACGTAAAAAATATTTAAAAAAATATTCCATACTACTTTTGGCCCTCAACCGAGGCTTAAGTTTATAAATGCCTGAATATTTTGTTAATTATCTATATCGATCAAATATTTTTTTTTGTTAGTAAAGATATAACTTAACCATATTACAAATTCGAACACGTTTAAAAACTACCGAAACGCAAAAAGTTTACGCTCCGCGGAACTGATTCCGTTGAGCGCCTGGCTAATATCGACGAAAATAATGGCTCATTAGTTACAATGCTGCCCATTTATTACAAAACAAAGTGCGACTCATGCCCTTATATGCTTATTTGATAAGGTTTGATGCACATTATACAATTTAATTGGACTGATGTTCTTACTTAAATAAGAATTGACAGCCGGTTTAGCAAAAAAATTGACTTTTTCGTAAACTTCAAGCTCTGGTTGAAGGCCAAAAGTAGTATCGAATATTTAAAAAAAATATTTTTTGCATTCTGAGTAATTCAAAAGGCAACTTTTTAGACCCCCATCATTTTGAAATTCGGAAAAAAATGTCATTTCAATAAAACGAACGCCTAGATGTGAAAATAATGTCGTTAGGTTCTGTCCTATTAACAAATAAGAGTATCTAGGCGTCAGACACAGATTATATGCGTCAGAAAGTTACCACAGAGTGTATGTATCGAGACGTTAAAGGAGCCGGCTTTGAAGTCGATCGGTAGATACATACAGACCATCGTTAAGCGTACCGTCTGGGTGATTTCCAAAAGTCATACAAAATGCAAGTTCAAGCAAGCATTTTTTGCTTGAATTGGGATTTATTCGAGTTTATAATCGCTTTGAAGTGGGCGCTTTTTTATAGAAGCCAATTTAAAATATAAATGAGAACTATTTGAAATGTTTATGTCGTAAGGAACGCGGACTAATTGTTTGCGGTCATTCCATTGGCTTGTTTCGATCATATGATGTCGATATGACAAGTAGGTATAACATACCAAGGTAAGATACATTTAGTACAGACGTTAAGTATACCGTCTTGATATATACAGATGAAGATAGCGTTCATAATCGAGGCACTGGAATATTAGGTTTTAAACACAAAATGTTTCATAACCAGCTGACTTTTTGCACATGTGTTCTAGATGTGGTACTTAATTGTACTTGAAGGAGGGGGGGTTCATTGTTCCGCAGAGATAACCTGCCTATCTGTCTTCAAATAAATGTCTCGGAATAATGTTCTGTATTACAAATTGCTGATTACACGTGGACAAAGGTCGAGTCCTGGGACAAAACAGTATTACATTGTCCACGTGTAAACGACCTTTAACTCGCACCTCTTTGCCTAAATGCCACAGAATTCACAATTTCCCACACTAAATAATAATAATATTTGCGTTAGCAGATGACGCTATCTATTGTTACTGGAGTGATCAAATAATAATCGACTAGAAAATATTTTTTTCTGTGGTGTTGTGGCCGTAAAGCGGATGTCCATTATTGAGTATGCGGTTACCAACTACATTGTGTCGCATGTCATTTATTTCTGTATCTAATATATGTCTCTTCAAAATATATAAAGTACGTTGATGGTAAAAGAGTAAAGAAAGTTTATTAAAGCATTCAAGAGATGGATAGCATAATTTGAAAAGGACATATCGAAGTAGCGTCCTTTAAAATAGAGACTCAGAACCAGTACAAAAAGGTAGTTCCAAAAAAAAACGATTTTTTTTCTTATTTTTCTTATTATGTGTCAAACAGTAAAAAATAACATTTTTAATTTGTCTTCCTCGTCGCTGCTCGATACAAATAAATCTAATGGTTTTCGATTGTATTATAATATCATCTTCACTCTCTGAATCTTTTTTATTCATTGCGTTTTCCACCCTCCATTAAAAAGTCTGTGATTTAGATTTGCTTGATGTTCCATAAAATGTTGTAGATTTTATGATACCGAAACAGGCAATTTTCCAGCCCCCTTTTGATTTTTTGGCTTCTATCAGCGTTTGGGTCGGCGTTAAAAGAAAATTTAGATTTTTGATTCGGCTTAAGCCTTGTAATTTTATTAAATCAATTCTTTTATTTACAATTTTCATCAGTGTTATTCTTATCGAAATCGATTTAAATGTCTGAAGATATTTCCAGCGAATGTGCTACGCCAATTTTGCTCATCAATAAATCTATCGTCGAAACTGTCGCCTCCGATCGATTTCGCAAGTTCTAATATACATTTCTTCTGATGATTCGCGGTCGATTTCTGATTCAACTGACGATTGCACAGATACATCATAGGTAGTTGTGTATACATAACCGTGTTATAAGAAGCCGTGTTGTAAGAGGGTTACCTGTATTAGTGATTACAGAGATTCCGTCTTTGTTTCAACCTATTTAGATCTAAATAACTCTCCAGGGAGGAAATCCAGCATATATACAAACATGCAGACGTGCTCAAAACATTATTAAGCTGGTATTAGAAGTACAAAAATTTAAAAATGGTTTTCAGGCGTTGCCTAGTGGGTGAATTGGTTCAGCCGGATGAATCTCACCCACATGATAAAGGTTTCAGCTCTTTTACTTCACAATAGTCTTTTTTCTATGTTTTTCTTCACTGTTGCAATAAATTTAGATTGATTAAAGTTTTTTTATGCTTCCAAACCTTAGGCGAACAAACGTAAATGTACGTATTTTTCATATTCTTATTGTTGACCGATTTTAGTTCCACACTGGGGTATGCCAGCAAATCCTTTTCTCCGGTTGGATGAGTACCACAGCTGGGCAGATGTTTGGCGCATGCGTGGCCGTCTTCTTCGCTGGTCTCCTGTACGAGGGTCTGAAGGCAGGTCGGGAGATTCTGTTCAATAGGGGAGCGGCTTCACAAGCCTCGACCAGCCAGGTCAACATCACCAAGCAGGAGTGTGGGCCAGACACTAATTGCAGCAATCAGAAGATAGTCAGGTAACCAAGCAATCAAATGGTTATAAGTCACTAAATGATAACTTTACAGGAAACAGTAAAAACTTTATAAGTCAGTAATTTTGTATGAAACTTATACCAAATATTTTGTTTTTAAGGAATACGTGATTTTTAAGTGTTTTACACAATAAAATGTAAAATACCACTTATAAATAAAAATATTACAAACGAAAATGTATCAATCCTATATACTCGTAATTTTGTCATGGCGATTGCCGTGTGGATCGAACTTGGGACAAATGCTCTAATCACTTAACTATGAGGTGGAGTTGTTACCTTGAGTAGTCATCGAGTCAAAAACACTCGTCCAGAGTTCTGGTTTTCCTGTATTTTTGTATTTTTCATCCGTCTGGGCACGGACAGTAATATTACTTAAAACAATTATGAAAATGAAAAAAGAAGCTAAAAATAAGATTTCCACTAACTTCAATTTGAAGGTTTAATCGGGCCTGAGAATTTTATAAATAGTAAAAATTCATTGTAAAATATACACATAATATTCATTATTGCATTTCAAAAGACTTGTTTGTACTTTTTTAAAAAGGCTTGTTTAGGCTGGAGATGTGAAATCTAATATTATTTTTTGATTTCTAGGTATCCAATGCTGTCTTCAATGCACGCTATCCAGACATGTCTCCATATGTTCCAAGTGTTCTTCTCCTATCTCCTCATGCTGATCTTCATGACTTACAACGTCTGGTTGTGTCTGGCGCTCATCTTAGGAACTGGACTTGGCTACTTCCTCTTTGCGTGGAGGAAACAATCTGTAGTTGACCTCAGTGAACATTGTCACTAGTGAAAACGGAAAATACAGATCGGGTGTTCAACTTGTGTGAAATCGTCAAATTATGTATTTAACGACAGACTTACAGTCATCGAAAACTACTAATCTTTATGTTTTGCCTTGGCACAGAATTTTTCACTGTTAAATTATTTTTATGAAGCTGAAAACGTTAGCCAAGTTTATTGTAGCATTTTGTGTATCGCAAATAATTGTTCGTAGCCGCGGCGTAGCACGAACGACACTCTAGCGCCATTGAAAAATGAATGTCGATGTCGTTCAGTGCTATCAAAGTGAGCTGTCAAAATATCGAATGAAGCGACAATTGTATGTTATTTTAACATTATTTGATGGTCAATAAACTATCTGTCAGCATTTTGAGGTGTAAACTCAGTTGTCGCGGGCTAGTTTGCACTAAACTACATACAAACGATTGCCTTTGTAATTATTTATTTGTTCATCTTTTTGTACAATACGTTAATATATCTATATAGTTTGGTGGTTTATTGCTTTGAGCAATATCTTTCAACAAATCAAAAACAGTCTAGAGTAGGTAGTTCGAGGTTTGAACTTAATATTTTTTGCAGAAATAAGAGACTAAATAAAAGTTTAGTTAAAAGGACGATGGGGGCGGTTTTGCACATGTTAAAGGTCCTGATTACGTTAAGTTTAGATATAAAATGTACTATCCAATTATATGACAACAATATAGAGAACAAGCAAGATGAATCTGTTGATTCTCCCTTTGTGCCGCAAATTATTTTAATTAATACATTACGTATTTAGAAGGAAAATCGACAATTATAAATATCAAATTCTAGTAATTCTAATACTCTAGTATATTCGCAAAAAAAATCACAAATATTCGAGTTGATAATGGCGATGCGATAGTTTTAATCAAATAAAGCCAAAAAAATTAGGTTTTTCGTTTTGAATTCGGAACTTTTGCTGAACTTTGATTATCTACAGTTAACGGCAACGTGAATTAATCCTTTCAACCGGGTGTTCATTCAAGCATACACGAATTTTAAGATTTTTTACTCTTGTACCTACCGAAACTCAACACAACTTAACTTCATCTTCTAAGCACATCTCTATTTTTTGGTATACGTTGGTAATCAGCATTACAAAAAAAGCTTGTTTTTAACTTTGACAGCTGGCTTCTGGATGTTTTGATTGTTTTGAAGCGAATTCCTGACGTCATTATAAATTGTGTAGAAGGCAAGTTTTAAACATATGTATTTCAGAAATTTTTTATTGATTTGATTGAATAAGTATATCGCACCTTTAAAGACAAACCGTTACTAAACGAAAATGTTCAAAAATTTAGTTAGAATTTATTCATATTTAAAAAAAATACTTATCTGAATGTTATATTGTATATAAATATCCACCATTTTTTTTTTTTTTTTTAATTAACGCAATCCATCCTAAGAAGGATGATTTAATGATCCCAAAGAACGGCTCAAAGCACCATGATCATTAATTCTATTGCGAAAAAGCCATGCATTTTTTATTTAAGCTCCTGTGTAAAATTTTGTACTTTCGTTTAGTAACGGTTTGTCTTTAAAGGTGCGATATATTGTAAAACAATAAAACATTTTAATTAAATTTTGTAGGTTGATTATACAATTAAAACCCGTTGTTTATACAAAAAATGAAGTTAAATAATTTTTAAAGTATAAAAGATAAAAAACATATAAAATACCAAAAAGTTTCACATAATCCCTTAGTAGGTACACATCGTACAAAAATATATTTTATATCCACAGGCTTGAAATTCAGGTTTGAAAGGGTTAACATGCGTACACAGGTATCAGTACTAATTATATATGTACTTAGTATACTTTATTGAAAAATAAAACATTCAATAAATACCTGTACTAAATGTAATTTTGCTTCAAACCAATGATATTAAATTTTACGCAAAGTCATAAACTACTTTTACAAATTCAATAAAAGGCCACGATTACCTTTTTGTTACCTTTTTATATATTTCCACATTTACAGTTTGATTTGATTCTGTCAGGAAATAAACAAAAATACTGTCGCAGTTAATAAACTGATATGTAATATCTTAAATGAGTTATAAAGATAAGGTTAGAATGTAAATAAAGCATAGTCGGATACATATTTTTTTAGTTGATTAAACTTAACAGATAAAATATAAAAATGATGTGTTTAAAATGCGTGATAAAATAAGATTAGACTTATAATTAAACTAACATTCCAAATTATTGTTCTTTAAAACAAACACAATTATGATTTTCATTGTTAATATATCTTTTAAATTTTAAGTTGCGTATTTTTAGATAAAGTGATAATAATTTTGACTCCCAATAGTAATACCCATGCAAAATAATTATAACATTATTTAATCATTCCAAATTGAATTTCCCACGAATGTACATATATTAAATTAGTGTATGATATTAAGTTATTTAATTTTCAAAATTTAATTTGCAATATTCTTGATTTTCACTGACCTGACTACGTTTGTCCACGGAATCAGATACCGAGATTATATATAAAGATTTCACCATCGGGCGTCCGTCGGCCAATTTCGGTTCGGACTGTAGACAAACTCCGTACGTGAAGATTAAAGCAATTATTGCAGGTAAATATTTTTGTGTGCATAAAAGATAAGCTTTTATTTTGATATTTATGCGAATATTTTTTTATAGTTTATGTTTTTGATCTTTTACATATTTCATATGTTTATCTGGCTAATAGGACCACAAATAATTCAATAGTAAATCAAAAAGTTCAGTAACTTACACATTTTTAAGATATGGATAGGTATTTTGTGGAATTTAAGTAGATTAACAATTTTTTTAAAGTAATAAGGGAGTTCAGTAGTTTTTTTTATGACTTAATAGACTATTAAAAAAAGACAAAAAATATATATATATATATCGTATTATCAGCGCTATGATTTTTTGAAGTTTTGTATTTCTGAAATTACTTCGCACGTGACGTCTCATCTTCTCTTCCGCTTCTTCTCGGTCAGTCACGCCGATTGGTCCGTAGACTTACCGTAAACCGGAAATCTTTCACAACTCTCTTATCAGTGATTGATTCATATGAACTAGTGGCGTTTAAAGTAGTTAGTTTTTATTGAAATATATTTTATTATTTTTTCATACATTTTCAAGAAACTTTGCCGCACAATTTAATGCTCTAATTTTCGCCGCGCGAAAAAAAACATTTTTATATTCAATTTCCCGTAGGACTGAACTTTCCCATCAACTAGTATATTTTTTAAATTAAATACGAGTGTTACAGTATTTTCGATGGACGAAATATTCAAACGCTTTCTTTGTTAAAATATCATCGCATTTTAAAATTGTGAATACCTACCTAAATGTAATTTCCTAAATATTTACGAGTATTTTAATTAAAAAAATATCTGACCAATTCGATAACATTTTTTGGGGAAATAAAAGAATCATTCACATGTAAGAAACAAAATAAACAAAACTTGTATATACTGTACTTTATATCTACTTCAATCAAAGTTTTATTAAATCATTTTTATATCTATCTAACTACTTACTTAAATGCTTTGCCTATCACTTTATATAAAAAACTAAAGTTGCCTACTTTTTAGTTAATTTCTAGATTTAAATACAATAATGCATTGTAGATAACATATCGAAAATAAGTAGATATTAAATAATACATTCATCCCTTCAGTGTCAATTATATGTTACGTATGGTGATTTGTTAAGTCATTCGGTCTTTTGTTTTTATTAATTTGTTTTGTTCATTCCATTTCTGAAAACATTAAATTAGTTGAAATGTTAACGTTAAAAAAATAAAGAGATCATATTTATGACAGTCTAGTTTTTTGAATTTAGCAAAAAGAAAAATAAAGTTTATGTATAGATGAAAATATATTATTTTTCTTATTGCTGACGAAGTTTTAACAATTTATGTCGCTAAAAGGATATTTTCACAAATCAGGAATAACGTTAAGAATATAATATATTTCTTTTTATAGCGGATTTTAATGATTCTAATGATATCATTAATAATGTATTAAAAACAAGTATTCATTCACAATTTTCGGGTTTAAAAATGATCACATTGAAAACTGCTCGCAGTTGGCATCACGTCATTTTGACGTCACGCGTTATAACCATCGACCGCGTTTCTCATAAACATTGCGTACAAGATGGCGCCAAAACATAATAAGTGCCGTTTGTCCCACGGGGCGCTGAACATCTCGTCTGCGGATAATACAAAATATGCATATTTTAAACCTTTCTAGAAAATTTATCCAACATCGTACTAAAAAATATATCAATTACGTTACCATCTTAATTTTTTGCTTATTTAAAAATAAATATAATAAATACACGCAAAAAGATCCTATTGTGAAAGTATACCGTCTAATCAAAGCGCCTGTGGGAGTTGTAACTACAATCTGTATAACATAATTATTATTCATAATTATGTCCTGTGCGATCATTTTTCAGAAACATTTAGTATTTTCATGAAGTTTTAACAAAACCTTTAAAGAATCCTTTTAATGATCCTTTTCGGCACCTTTCAGAAAGGATTTATAAATAAAATAACCGATCATCATAGCAAATCTTTGCGGCTCAATAATAAAATGTACTAAATTCAAATTAGATCAAATTATAAAATCAAGATTTTTTGTAGTTAGTTTTTTGTTTTAATTGTTTGTTTTGTAAAACCGTGTCTTTGTGTAAATATGTTTTAGGCATAATGAATATACCAACAATGATATTATAGGTTAATTTGTTTCGTAAATAACGTCCTGTAAATGTTGTATTTTAAGTAATGGATGAATATAGACGGTGAATGAAATGTCAGGCGCCTGATATAATGTAGTATAAAAATGTTATAAGAAATACGAGAATAATTTTATAATATGTATAAATAATATAATGTAAAGTGCCGTTCGTGCAATAGGACATATATATCGTAAGATATTGTTTAAGATTAAAATTTGTTAAGCGCTACTTTTTTTTAAAAAACACACCCCAAAAACTTCATGTTTTTTCCTCAAACTTGTTAAGAATTTTTTTCCAGAAAGAAAATCATTTAAAAATGTGATATCTTTGCTAAAATGAAGTTTTAGTAAAATTGCGTATTTTGTGGTATAAAAATGTTTTTCTTAACAAAAAACAAACTACGACCATTATGTTTTTTAATTTAAGAATTGGTTTTATATGCACCACAATTCTTTCAAAATTGTATATTTGTAAATGTATTGATCAATTTTAATCACTATAATAATCATTTTCCTATCTGTCCCTTATGGTGTATGAGACTCTGCAAATATATCGATATTTTTTGTTACAAGCAGGAACGATGATAAGTCTTAAGCTTCAGATGTCAGTACGCTTGAACTTTGAATTTTTACATATATTTTCGCATAATTATTTTATTTTTTCCATATGATTTTATTCATCCACTTAGCATATTTAATTATTTAATGACCTATGTATATTCTGTTTATATTAAGCAAAATTAATTATTTTTACTTAAGGTTATAATATAAATAAGGCATAACTATAACTTAAAAGGTTATGAGCCAAACATTCCATTTTGATAAAGTATGCAATTATTATATAATATCGCAGATAATTAGATCAGATATTGCTAAATTGGTTTTGGCTGATGTTTATCAGATTATTAACTAGGTACCTAATATGGTAGCACATAATTGAATTTTTGTATAAAAGCTATAAAAAACATTATAATTATAATACTAGTGAAAACATGTTTATATCAAAGCAAAAAAATATTGATTTGAAATCTATTTTAATATACCTATACATATGTATAATATTCATGAATTTATTTAAAAAATAAAGAAATCACCAAAAACATTGTGTTTCTTTATTAACTCTTAAAAGACTGTGGTAAATAATCTCTTTGCGCGCGGTGACGTAACATCGTGTTACCACTAGTAAAAGACGGAGTATTCTGAAGTTCAGACATTTGAAAAAAAAAAAAAACATGGAAACATACTGTTTAATAATTCGTTTTCCATAACTTATGCAAATAAACATATAATTTAGCCTTGTTAAAGCAAATAAATTAAAAATCACAAAAACGCCGCTCATGTTACGCGCGTGCGCCCCCTATCATTGTCATTAACTAACTGAAGGCTAAATCTGTTTTAGACGACACCCGCCGCAGAACAGCGTCTCTGTCTTTCCTGTTATGACTTATATCTTCGTGCTCTCTCTTGTATAAGGTATCTGTATAGATGTGATGCTGAATTAGCGGACATTCATTCTTCGCGTAGCAAGGATAAATATTTTTTGAATAAACATTTAGCATAGTTATACAAATTTTACTTTCCAAGTCGGGTGTGAAAATGTCCATTTGAAGATTACAAAAAATACAAATTCATCACTCAAAAAAATAAGCGAGATATATCAAGTCTTGTGTCCTATGTCGACTTGTGTGACATCACAGCCACACAAGAGTTAAACAAATGTATCCAAAGACAACAAAACAAAAAAAAGTAAAAAAAATTAAACCACTTCAGGGCTGCTATTCTGAACCACTCTCGTGGCACGAGAAAACAGTTTTTCTCGTGTATTTTGTATGTATATACTCGAGATAATACGACCACGAGAGCGTTTGGAATACCAGCCCAGGGTGGATCTACCTACGCACCCCTGTTCAAGCATTGGCGATGAATGGCGAGACCACCATAAGGACATTATTGTTTGGTAGTCATCATCATCATTGCCCTTTCCACACCCAATAGTGCATAGGGCACTGCATTTATGAACCTAATGCAGCGTGTTTCGATCATCGTTTTAACTCTTCGCTGCCTAATTTTTTAAATTCTAACTAAAATAAGATATTTGAGTACGTTCTTTTATTTAGATACTGGTAAATATGCTATTAAAAAAAGGATTTCTTATAATTTTTAGGTATCTAGACAACATGCTACATTATAACAGACAGTATAAAAGGTTAAAAATACAAGAATATTATAAAAACAAGAAATAAACTCTTTTTACAATTACCTTTTTATCTAACAATGAAAGTTGCGTAAACAAATTAAAACCTTAAATATTTTAAAAAATACAGCATTTGAAGATCAGCTATACAGGGTGTTCTTTGAACCCTGTCACATTCGAAACCACGATGATCAATACGGGCAAGAAGACATATTAGCACATTTAAAAAAATATTTTGAACAAAGAAAACTTTTAATAATAAAATATTTAAAATAACAAATGGTTGCTTACTTCTGCAGGGGAGAAGTGAGGGGAGCGCGGCCGCGCAGTGTTGGCGCATCAGACTCCCCCTCCCCCCTTCTTGTTTCTCCCCTGCAGAAGTAAGCAACCATTTGCTTTTTTGATATTTTATTTTTTTAAATTTTTTCGTTCTAAAAAAATATTTTAAAGTGCCAATATGTCTTCTTGCTCATACTCATCATCGTGGTTTCGGGTGTTACAGGGTTGAATGAACATCCTTTATATAACACTTTTGACAGAACACGTTCAACTGACTATTTATTTCAAATTTGGTGGCGATTTCTGAAATAAATTATAAAAGCATCAATAGTCTCAGAATAATAAAAATGTTTAGAATTAGTTTTATCTTTGATTATATTGGTATGAAGAAGATCGTTTATTGTTATTGTTATCATTGGGTAGTGTAGGGTTAAAGAAGGCAAGATGATCAGTCTCACGAAGGATCAAATCTTTAAATCAATATTTCATGTCCACCCTGCCAGGAATCAAACCCGGGGTCTCAAGAATGGTGGGCGAACTACCATACTTAGTGAGGCAGACTTATCTCCACTCGTTTTCCTAATTTAGGATTTTTACCCGAGAGCAGCCATCTGGTCGAAAACACGCCCAGGGTTCCGGTTCTATTTCACACACAGAACTGTGTTCTTCATCCGCATCAGCCTGGACAGAAGCGTATGTTTAGTAGTAGTATTTTATAATGAGGAAGTTCAGTGGTTTTAAAAAAAAAAATATTTGTTAATAGACTGTTAAACTAAGTCAATTTTTTTTAAAAAAAACTTTATGTATCGTATTATCGGCGCTACGATTTTTCAAAGTTTTGTATTTCTGAAATAACTCCGCGTGTAACGTCAGAGGTTCATTTCCGCTTATTCTCATTCAGTTCTTCCCATTGGTCCAGAAGCGACAAGCAGACCGGAAATCTTTCATAGCTCTTAGATTATAGGTTGATTCACATGAACCAGTGATGTCATTTAAAGTAGTGCGTTTTTATCAAAATATTTATTATTATTTTTTCTGTACATTTTCAAGAAACTTTGCCGTACAATTTAATGCTCTAATTTTTACCTCGCGTAAGAAAACATTTTTTGCATCCAATTTCCCGTAGGGCTGAAGTTCCTCATTGGTTTAATTTTTTGTCTAGTAAAATGCATTAATTTGTTTTCCTTACTTTCCTTTTTTTAGCTTATGCTTATTAAAATTCTTTGAAACTTGTCTTAATTTTTACTTTTACAATTTATTTTAATATTGTTTATATATTACCTTAGAGGCAGACGGATGTAAATCCAGAATTTGATGAAATGACATTTCGGTTTTCGTATCCAGTTTATGATGTCCATTGATTTAAAGAAATTAAAATATTACAATGTAAGAACCAATGTATTAAGATACTGAAAATACAAATGAATGTTCTGAATTATTAGAAATCACTTAGAGAAAGTAGATTCTTAAGGCTATTGTTGAACATTTGACGTTTGGGTTTGCATCCGTCTGCCTCTGAGGTACAGCTATATTTTATTGTTTATATGGTAAAATCAGCTCTAAACTATTCAGCCTTTTTACTGGAGTAAAAATTATCATTATCAAGCCAGCAAATGCGTGACATTAAATAAGTTCTGTAAATGCCTAGACCTGTATAATTGAACATGCTCAAAGATACGCACCTCTATTGAAATATTTAAAATCAAATAAGTAGTTTTAGTTTGTTAAAATCAGCAAAAATATTTCATAAAACAAAATTTTAATTTGCTTATTTTGATAGTGGTTTCTTACTCAGCATCATGGTATTTTAGTTTGAAACTTATTCTACAGATGTCTCTAGTGTATATTATTTATTTTATTTGATTTGATTTAACATAATATCATATATTTTGATATGGCATTCGTTTCGTTTTTCTTTATGTATAGTTTCACCTTTTCATACATTTTTTTTGTAAAAAAAGTAACATATTGAATAAAAAAATGAATTTTACTTTTAGTAAGCAGTCGCTACCGCTGTTCACTCGTACACAATGTACATCCGCTATATTATTAACGAGGGCATAATTTTACGTAGAAATAAAGGAAAATGTCACAAAATTTAGATGATTATCCAGAGACCTATATACGTTTAATGAGTTAGAAACTACTTTGAATATATCTTCTCTTCAAGACCGTCGAAATAAACCCGACCTTATAGTCCTTTTTAAAATTCTCAACTCACTCTTTGATGCGCCTGAACTACTGAGCTTAATAAAATTAAATATCCCAACTAGAAACCTCAGACAAAACTTACTCTTTCATCCCGATAACCATAGAACTAACTAAGGTTTTCATTTCCCTATGCCCAGAATTCTCAGGTCTGCCAACAAACATACCAATCTTGATTTCTTTGATAACAAGTTGTCTTCTTTCAAACGATCACTGAATTAAATTCAATTATAAACACCTCTCTCCCGCTTCTACTCCCACAAAGTCTACTATAAACCAATTTTCTATCTATAAATGTGTCAATAAAAATTCCCATTTGGCGTTTATATAAATAAATAAATAAAATAAATAAACGATTAAAAATGCTTGTATTCCTTTTCAAAAACTAAAAAATAAGATTTCACTTTGGTTATTTTAATGTCCAATCTATTATCTTCAAATCATTTGATTTTTTTAATATAAAGTTTATATTTGAAGCACTAACTTTGTGGGTATTCATTAAAATAACATAAATAAAACAACTTTGTTTTTATTAGTGGTTAAAAACAAAGTTGTTTTATTTATTTTATTAGAATTTTTTTAGTTCAATACTAACAATAGTCTTTATATAAGAATCGATGTACCAAAGTTTAGTCTTAATTTAAAAGGGCGTATTTTGCCGGTCGAAAAGTAATTATATTTAATTAAAAGAAAGTATATTTTTTTTAATACTGTTTTTATTTAATGCAGTTTTTATGTTCATTGCGCGATTTTTAAAAAACATATTTTTAAAATAGCAAAATTGTAAGACTTCCTCATTTTTCGTGCGTTTTACTTGATTACAGCCCTTACAAGCACGAATTTGGCTATCATCCCCTTTTCGCACCTATTGGTACATAGGGCACTGTATTGGTATACCAATCGCAGCATATCTTGACCATTTTTGTTACATGAAGGTAAAATGATCAGTCTTACGATTCAGGTCCCTGTCCAGGGACTATAAAATATTGTAGTGTGAAAATACCCTTTTAAATAAATATTTCATGTCAACAATGCCGGGAACCGAACCCGAGACCTTTTGTATGGTTAGCAAAAGCACTGACCACTACACCGTGATGCCGACATAATATGTAGTTAGCTATAGGCCGAAGTTAGCCATAGTTTGTAGCAAAACAATGTTGTCTGTTGCACGTCAGTTGTTAACCTAAAAACCAAGCAAAAAATGCAACGCTTTTTTTTTGCTTGGGCGACGGTTTCTGCCCTGCGGTACTAACCGGTCGATTAGGTAAATCGTAAGAAAAAAGTAAGTTTATTTAAAAAAAAGAATTCAGTCTCTAAATGTTTGTAGAAAAGCTGAATTTCCTCCCTAAGGAGTTATTTAGATCTTAGTTTGTTGCAACAGAGAGGAAAAACATTTTTGAGAACGGAATATGGCAGTCTAGGCAGGGCTTATGACCTGTCATTGGCTGGTTTGAGTGGCCACTTTACACACTATGTAATATTCACCATTCTGTCTATGTTCATGCATCCACATTTCCTCAACTCTTACATCTGTTGACTTTTGCGAAGTAAAAGAGCAGAAATCTTTATTGATGCGGGTGAGATTTATCTGACTGAATTACTCCACCTGTAAGCAGTATGCTTGAAAATATTTCTAATTCCCATAAACCAGCCAATGACAGATCATAACTTTAATATTTTTGAATGATTTTAACTGTTCTTATATTGTAATATTTATAATGGACAATGTCCGTTAATAAAATAAATAATAAATAAGCCCTGTAAATTTCTAGACTTCCATAGACCATTCTCGAAAATGTTTTCCCTTTCTGTTGCCACCTTTATGTTGTAAGATGACCAGTCTTACGCTTGAAGTACCAGTCCAGGGACTACGAATTATTCTGGTTTGAAAACACTCTTTTAAATAAATATTTCATGTCAACCATGTCGGGAATCGAACCCGAGAACTCTTGCACGGTAGGCAAACGCGCTGACCATTATACCACGAGGCCGACAACAAAAAATACAACAATAATATATCGAACAAAGAACTAGTTAGTTTGACAAGTGCAGTGTACTTGATGCAACAGTATTCAGAATTCAGAAGGATTTTGGCTGGTTTGATATTCTTGCACAAATTAATATCTAACTGTATAGATGCCCATGATATATTGCTCAGATAAACCTTAATGTACCTCGCCGTAACTTGCGTACCAATACTGTTTTTGTTGTGGGTAATTATAAAACTAACATCGGATTCTTTTCCCCTCTGCCAAGGATCCTCAGAACAGTGAAAGAAATCTCACTAAACGGTACTGTCGATGTGTTCCTACAGCAAGGGCAGGCATTTATGAAGCAAGCGGTGTTGTTGTATTTCCGCCTAGATTATGCTATATACATACCTTTTGTTGATTTTAATAGATTTTAAGAATGTTCAGATTAAGTATTACTCATTAATGCCATTCTATTAGGGCTTTCTTAAGCCTGTTGATTGGCTAAAAAAAAAAAAACAAACTGATACTGACACCGTACGCGAAATTGTTTTACATTCGGAATTGCCAGAATAATATTTCAGCGATGAATTATTATTTCTGGACTTCAAAGGTATTTTTTGCGAAAAGAAGTCAAAATGTCGGTCATTTAAGGTCAGGTCGCAGCTACTGGCGAAGGGGGGAGACCGGGAACACGTGGGACCCGCGGTGCCCTGCCGGAGGGGGCGTGAGCGTCTCGTAATAATTAATGATCTGCGGCTTGTTTGTCTTAAAACATCTGATTTGCAGGGCCGGCTCCGGGAGATATTCGCCTCCGTGCACTCACTGGGCTGCTACAGTTTATTTTCAAGCAAAAAATAATATATCGAGGCTATACTGCCAGAATGTATTAAGTCAACAGTCTTTATATATTTCAAATATTTTCAAATGTTGATTTCAAATTTTTATGATAGTATAGGCATAGGCCTAGAATAAAGATAGCTTTTTCAAAACTTAAAAAAAAAATTAATAAATTAAAATTGTGGGAGAAATAAACAAACAAACAAACCATCACGCCGTTTCCACGTAGAGGTAGGCAGAGAGGATAGTACGCCATATCACTCTATCTTTGCATACAGACCTCGTTTCCTCTACATTCATACATCTTCTCATGCCCGCACGCCGATTATTCCTACTTTTGACATGTTCATCTTCAAGTATTTGATGGACTTGATCGTGCCATGTCTTTCTCGGCTTTCCTCGTTTTCTGCATCCATCGACATTCGCATCGTAGATCCTTTTAGCCGTTCTTTCGTTATCCATTCGCTCTACATGTCCAAACCAACGCAGCATCCCTTTCTTGATTCTGTCGATAATGCATATCTCAGTTTTCCACAGTACACGGATCTCGACATTTGTGCATACATCGTTTTGCCACACATTCGCCTGAGGGATAGCATTTCAACAGCATTTAACCTACTTTCATCATCATTTTTCCAATTGCATACTTCGCTCCCATACACAAGAGTTGGCACTAGAACTCTATTGTGAACTGCTAGTTTAGCCTCCTGCGATAAACATTTGTTTGCCAAAGTAGATTTCAGTGCACCGTTCACCCTGTTCCCGGCACTCACCCTCCTTTTAATATCTTTCTCCGTCTTTACATCTCTAGCGAACATACTTCCCAGATACACAAACTCTTCTACCTGATTCAGAATATCTCCGGTCACACTGATCTCACATTTACTTAGATTTTCATCCCTTTCAAAAACCATCACTTTCGATTTATCAACATTCATAAGCAAACCGCTTTTCTTGCATACATCGTAGACTTTTGTTACCAAGAATTATTAAATAAATATGTTAGATTGTTCTTAAAATTTTGACACGGATACAACAATATCTTCGATTATATTTGTGTTCCTTTTACGCCGGTGTCTCTCGGGACGGAACTCCAGCGTAAAACGACGTTTACCTGTAGATACTGTGTAAAAAATGTGTACTACAAAAGAAAAATAGGGAAATATGACTTTTTTTACATTTTAAAATTAATAAAGGTCTATGAAATACTGTCTACTAAATAAAAAAATTATGCCAATTATTAGTAGCATAAAAAATACTTATAAATTTGTAATTTTGAATTCCCGCAAAAACGGGCATATCACATTGGCCACACCCTAATACGTCGCGATTCATGTTTATTTGTAAGTGGCTGTCGAAATTTGTGTAGAATAATATCACGAATCTTGACGTCACAGCAACCAAGGCCAAACACGTCGCGTTTTACTACGAACGTATTTTTATTGAATTTCTTTTTTACATTTATTTATGAAAACATTTCTTCACAACATCCATATTTATTTTAAAATGCAATTAATTATTTTAAATCCATTTCATATATTTTTATCGGTATTCGTAGTATGTGATATTTCCCTCTCATTAATTTTATGGATAATTCATATAGAGCCATACATGAATATCAATTTAAGGATATTTTTGGAGTTACGGACTGGACTTTCCTTGGCGGGAGGGATTTAAGTGGGAAACTCCTTGACAATTTGTCGAAAATATGACTCTTTTTTTTCTTTCTTTTTTATTGAATGTAAACTAAATGATTGAGTTTGTCGTTAACCATATTGATGTGCTTCGGGTTCGATTCCAGAGAAGGTCGGCATGAATTATTGATTAGAAATATGATTCTACACTGCAATAGAATGGACTGCATAAGTCCGTCAAATATATAAATAAATGAAGTTTCGCATAAATAAATTGTCTATGTTTTTATGAATGTATGTATGTGTATGCGCATGGGTGTATGTACGTGTGTGTGTATGTACATGTGTATATATGTGTATATTTATATATACATGTGTGTATATATGTGTATGTCTGTATGTATATGAATCAAAATGTGTATCCGAATAAGTTTATATTTTGTTTGTCTGTGCTCTATATTAATTTGTTAAGTATTATAATATATTAAAATGTAATTGCCTAGCTTGGAACGGGGTATGTACCCTTGTTAGCTGGGCAAAGTGAATATGGAATTGTATTTTGATAAAGTAAAAAAAAAAAAAAATAATAAAAAAAAAAATAAAAAAAATATTTCATGTTCCTGGATTAGTCCTGGAACGTAAGAAAAAAAACAATAAAAAAATATATATTAAGTTCTCCTCTGTTTCAGAGCGGTTTTACAAAGGATCAACAAGACCATGCTGAAGTTATTGTGTTATAAATAATATGTATCGGCTTCTTAATATCCTTGTTTCGACCAACTCAGATTTCAGTACCCACTATAAAAAGTGTCCTTAAGACGAGGACCTTAGGAGCACCCTGCGCGGCGGTCAACTTTAATATTCTTTCACCCCCATAAATTCTCATAATATGAACCTGTTTTTTGTCGTTCTTAACTGTTGACATCGATTATTGATGTAACAATATTTAAATAAAGTTTTAACCAATAGTTTTTTAGTTTTTATTAAAATTGTATTGTTTACCGATTATTATTTAATTTTACATATATTTTCAGTATATTCTGTGTTTATTTTTATTTTTTATTTTTTATTTATTCATATTTTTCGCTTACAAACTATAAATTAATAATAAAAATAATGTGACCTCACTGGGGTTTCCCGTGCCGAGGACACTTAACAATTTAGTTTTTTTTTATTACATTTGAGAATAAACAAAGAAGACTCACTTAAAAAACAAACATAATTAACAAATATTCAGACAGTTTTAAAAACAAGGTATTTATATACATCTATATTATTTATATTACAAAACACACAATGAAAACAACAAAAACCTAACATAAGCCATACAGTTGTGGAGCAGTTGATTCAGCATTGGTATGGGCGAATGAGACAATCCATTTTACTTCTACCTAGCTCCACTATCCATTTTTTTATAGCCTTTTTAAACATTTTCTCATTACTAATTGCTTTAATAGATAGTGGAAGTAGGTTATAGATTTTCATTGAATAATACTCAAAATCCCTTTGTCTGAAAGTGGTATTAGTTTGTATTTGTTTAAGTTGTTTATGTGTTGAGGATCTAGTGATTATATTATTTGTATGTGATGTATTGTGGGGGTTATGTCTTTCATTTGAGTAAGAGTAGTGTTTGAATCTATAAGTGAGTATTGTTTTAGCGTATAATTGTTTTGGTGTCATAAGTTGTGATTTATGGAATATTTCTTCAGTAGATGTCTGTATCGGGACTCTGAGTATTATTTTAATGATGGATTTTTGTGCAACCAATACACTATTTAAAACTGTGTCACTCGCACCACCCCAACCGATTATACCGTACTCCAAAATTGATTGGCACAATGCAAAATAAATCTTTAAAAGTTCCTGTACATTAATTATATTTCGAATTGTTTTGAATAAATACGTTAATTTCTTAAGTTTATTAGTAACATTTTCAATCTGCTGTTTCCACTTTAAATTTATATCAATAATAACTCCTAAGTATTTGACATTGTCTGTCCTATCCAGTATTGGGCAATTACAATGAGCACTTTGAAGACAATTATTATTATGTAGTTTGATGTTAAAATAAGCATTTTGTGAATAGGTATTTAGTATGTTAGCATGTATTTCATTTTTATTTTTTGTAAATGCCCTTTGGGCGTTGATGAACAAAATAAATATATAAATGATATTAAGTTTAAATCAAATCCGCAAAGAAAAATATTTCTATAGACGCAACTAAAGCTCTTGTGAATGCTTATGTCGTTTCGCGTTTAGATTACTGCGATGGAATATACGCAAATCTCCCAAAATATCAAACTGATAAACTTTAATCTGTTTTCAATGCAGCAGCAAGGCTTTTTACGGGAGTAAAACAATATTCTCACGTTTTACAACATCTACAAGATTTGCACTGGTTAAAAAGTCCAGGGATAAAAAAATACAAGCTTTGCTGGACAGTATTCAAATCTCTTCATGAAATGGCTCCAAGATACCTATCGGACCTACATATTCGGGAAAATACATTTTAAAGAAAATCTTATCTAAGGTCAGCATTTGATTCAGGCAGAGGAAAACTTGTCGCTCCCCAAACACTAGATTCGGAGATCGTGTTTTTGCCGTTGCCGTTCCTCTGCCTGAAACCGATTGCCTTTAAACTTACGAATCATTGACAGTCCCAGACCAGTTCAGATCCCTACTAAAATCTCATTTCTTTACTTTATCATACCCTTCATTTTAAATCAGAAAATATAATGTCACCTTTGCTTAATTAGAATGTAAGTTTACGTATACAATTGTTGCCCTTCAGGTGATTCACAAAAATAAAGCTATATAAATCAGTCAAATATTATTATTATTAAACATACCACCCAGAAACCTAGGACTAAATTAACTTTTGCGTATACGTGTAATTGTTGATTGATTTGGTGTTTATTTTGTAGAACTCCATATTTAAACTTATTATATTAGAAATCAAACACTGATTTGAGTCTACTGAACACTTTATTTTATTTTTACAAATATAACAACAAAAATATCGTGACAATTGTTTCGCCTTGTTAGGGTATTTTAAAACGAATGTCTCATTCTTTATTTGTTTATCCGAGCCAACTTATGACGTAGTTCAAATTAGTTAATTTTTTCATACATTTTCAAGAAATTTCTCCGTACAATTAATTGCTTTAATTTTTATTGCGTATAAGAAAACATTTTTTTAATTTAATTTTCTCTAGGACTGAACTTTATCATTCGAGATAGAGAAGCAGGCTGATGTAAAATTAAAATTCTTAACTTAATTTGTTTTTACTGGAATAAATTAATATGGTTAGTGTAATATTTCATGGAATGGTGGCTTCAGCCAGACGACAGAATTTTATTCAGGATACGGCACTACCCGATGTAGGGAGTACCGCTTTATCCACCGTTTAACTACTGGGAGTCTTCCTTAATCCTGACCTTTCTCTTGACGCTCAAATTAGTAGAATGATAAGTTCTTGCTTCTATAGCTGAGACAAATTAAATGCATACGCAAAAATTTGGCGGTTAATGCCGCAAATAAATGCGTTTGAAGAGTCTAGAGTCGATTATTGTTATGGTATCTATGCAGGTCTACCAATTAAATTAAATTTATTCATCTATACCCAGAATCATTTTGTATAGCGCCCTTGAGGTATTTTATTACGATTATGGCGCTATAAAAGTTATCCATACTAATAATAATGATAATTGAATGGCGTCGCAATTGGCATAAAAAACACTCTTCAATTGATTTTTAAGGAAAAATACAAATAAACAGGAAAGTAAATATTAAAAATATTTTTATTTCAACAAATACAACTTTAATTCTTTGTACAAACACACATTAATATTTTATGTGGGAAAATAAACAAACAGCCTTAAAATAAACAATTATAAATAGTATTTACACACTTACATTACAACTTATTTACTATAAAGAAAACATCTTAGAGGTGAAATGTTTAAAAACAATGCATACATTTATAAATTATAATATGTGCCACCAATAATTTATTTTGTGTTGTCATTATCATGCATTGAAAAAATGTATACTTAAAAACGTTAAAAAAGATTTTACTTTTTATATTGATAAAATGTTTATAGACAATATTAAAAGATATCCAAGAGGTATGGATAATGTTTTTGAAAAAAATGTCTGGAGAGTGAATATTTTTTTTATTTCATGAAAATAAAATGTGATATAATCAAAGGCAGAATGGTGAATGATACAGTGTATAAAGTGATCACAAAAATAAACCAACGAATGCTCGTCAAGTCTTCCGTATTGCATTTTCAAAGCATTTATTTTTTATCACTTGAATAAATGTTCAAATGGCTACTATCTAATTTCAAATTACATTGATTTTCATTGCAAATAATATATTTTTTTAAAATTTTGTTCGAGTAATACATATATTACTAGTTTGTGTCCAGGTCGATAAAGAACACAGTTCTGTGTTTAAAAAAGTATCAGAAGCCTGGACGAGTGTTTTAAACAAGATGGCTGCTCTCATGCAAAAATCCTGAACAAGGAAATCGAGTAGAGTGGTCCGCCTCGTTGTGTAGTGGTTAGCGCGTTAGCCTACCATTCTTGAGGCCCTGGGTTAATCCTGAGAGGGTGAACGTGAAATAATGATTATAAAGGTTATTTAAACTGCAATATTTCATTTTTCTAGGCCTGGCACCTGGACTGCAGACGACTGATCATCTTACCTTCGATCGAAATTCGCAGTATTTGGTTTGAAAATGCAGCGTCCTATGCACAATGGGTGCGGAAAGGGAATGATAATGATGAATACATATCTGTATATATATATATACGAGGTGTGTGCAGTTTCTTAAATATTTTATTTCAAATATGCTAATATGCAAATATGCTAAAATGTTAATTTAGTCAAATTTTATTTTAGGGAAAGTATGCGAAAATTTTCAGCTGTATTAATTAATTAATTTATTTACATACATAAGTTTATTGTACATTATTTGAGACATAAGTCCCAACTCCATGGGACTAAAAGTCCTGTGCTGAGATGGGACTAGCAATTAGTTGACACAGACACATGAGTATATCACCACAAATATAGGATCAGAAACATAAAAAAATATTTAAAAAAAATGGCATATCAATATGGTAAACAGTAAACTCAAACATTCGGATATTCCCTTCTCAAAGATGTTTTCCCTCTCTGTTGCAACAAATTTAAATATCAACACCTCCCTAGGGATAAAATCCAGCCAGTCTGCAAGCATTTGGACATACTGAAAACATTGTTGAATTAACTACCTGGTAAAATAAGAAGTATAAAAATTGTTTTCAGGCGTTGCCTACTAGGTGAATTGGTTCAGCCGGATGAATCTCACCCACATGATAAAGGTTTCAGCTCTTTTACTTCACAAAAGTCAGCAGATGGAAGAGTTGAGGAAATGTGGATGTTCAAACATAGGCAGAATGGTGAATATTACACAGTGTGTAAAGTGGCCACTCAAACTAGCAAATTACAGGTCATAGGCTTGTAAATGCCTAGAGTCCCATATTCCCCTCTCAAAAATGTTTTCCCTCTCTGTTGCAACAAATCTTAATTTTAATAATCATCAAGGAGTTTCCTACTCAAATCCCTCCCATTAAGGAAAATCCAGTCCTTACTCCTTTCTTGAAAATAGTTTTTGTCCTTGAGAGCTTAATACGCTCTTCCAAAATATTGAACACTCTCGGTGCGATAAATGAGAGATGTCATTGTTTACTTTGTCTGTGGCGGCCGCTAAGGTTAGACGTGTTTTTATGATCTCGGCGATTTTTATTTGTTAAAAAAAAAACGGATAAAAGAATTTGTATCAAATTTTGTGTAAAAAATTAAATAAAGTGTAACAAAGTTTGTGAAATGTAAAAAAAGGCCAATGGTGAGTCTGCTATGAGTAAAATAAGAGTTTACGAGTGGTATAAGCGTTTCCAAGATGGCCGTGAAGACGTTGTACATGACGAACGGCCCCGACGCCCTAGCACATCAACAAACGATGAAAACGTGGAAAGAGTGAATGAAATGGTTTTGAACCATTGCCGAATCACAAACAGAGAAGTAGCTGATGATGTTGGTATATTGATTGGCTCAAGCCATGTTTTTTTTAAGGTTTTGGGTATGAAACGCGTGGCAGCAAAAATTGTTGCAAAATTTTTGAATTTCATACAAAAACAGCGGCGAATGGAAGTTGCTCAGGTGTCACTGAATGAAGTCAACGACGATGCAGACTAACTAAAACGTGTTATAACAGGTGACGAAACATGGGTTTATGGATATGACGTCGAAACTAAGGCTTAAACGTCCCAGTGGAGGCATTCTGAATCGCTAGACAAGATTGTCAAGTACGTCGAACACATATTTTTTTTTATTTTATTAATATCCCTACAGAGATGAGGTAGAATTTTTTCAAATTCAGGATTATGGATATTCGAGCGTTTACAGGGCTTATGACTTGTCATTGGCTGGGTTAAGTGGCCACTTTACGTACTACAACATTCCCCATTCCGCTTATTAGCGAATATCGACACAGGTAACATTTTTGATTTTTGTATATATGTTATTAAATGAGAAACCATTCACAAGCGTGTTGGAGCGCCATCTATGTATTGATATTGAAGTTAAGTATTTTTAATTAATAATTACTTTATTTTATGTATTTAAGACTCTTCCGAGTTAAATTAAGTACTAGTAATCATCTCATCCCTCATCTCTGTAGGGATATTAATAAAAAAAATATATACCTACTCCCCCTTGGGAGAAATCCAGATTTGTGTATGTATAAAATACACGTACCAAAAATAATGTTACGTCGAACACGTTTAACCTTAGCGGCTGCCACTGACAAAGTAAATAATGAATACAGCTGAAATGTTTAGCATACTTCAGGGGCATGAATAGCAACATAATAAAAAATTGACAATCAGACTCTCCTAACCCGCGAAATTTAAAAAAATCCCCTTATTTTCCGAACAAACCTCGTATATATATATATATATATGTATGTTCTTTCTGTTCGTATAATTATAATATGTCAATTCCTTCTTTCAAAGTGAGATCCGAGGGGTAGGGCCAGCGTCATATTTTATATCTATTGATTAGGTTTAGGCACAACATTAAAACACCCACCCACGCGCAAGGCCATGAAATTACTTATTAAGCATTAATTAAATTTATACCCACAGTAAAATCTTGGCACATTTCGTAGGTATTAAAATTAATTAATTTAATTAATGCTTCTCGTTGACATGGGCAATTGGAAATACAACATACTCTGTCTACTTTGTAAATACATTTCATCATTTACTAGTAGGCAAACACTTATACATAATTTGATTTGTGGGATTTTAAATTCGTGAAATTATCGTCAATTTTGTCACAAGTCAAAAAGGTTTGAGGAAAATATAGTCTAGTTCTCCTAAGAATGTCCAGGTTTTGATGTAATGATGTAATGAAGCGCAGTGGCGCATGACTCCATCTATTTTTTTATTTTTTTATTTCATCGATAAACCCTTACGGGTTACATACATTAAAAAATATATTTTTACTTTTAAAATTCATATTCTACTGTTAGTGATAATATTTTTAACATCTTTTGTAAAGGTTGTCTGAGTCTTTTGTTTAGTTTTTCTGGTAGTTTATTGTATAATTTCATTTCATGGTTTATTAGTCTCGACTGTCCTTGTCTCGTTTTAGAAGGTTGTATATGACATTTTTCTGATATTCTCGTATTGTGTCATTGTGTCCATGTTAATTGTTTACTACAAT
Organism: Micrasema longulum; assembly: GCF_059751315.1. Taxonomy (NCBI): domain Eukaryota; kingdom Metazoa; phylum Arthropoda; class Insecta; order Trichoptera; family Brachycentridae; genus Micrasema; species Micrasema longulum. Next base: position 101,709 of record NW_028278894.1, on the reverse strand, counting down.
TTTTTTCAAGTATTAGTTCTTCGTCTACAATTACATCAGTGACCAATTTATGAATAAATTTTAAGGATTCTAGTTTAAGGAGTTCAGTTACATTTAATTGCTTAGTTTGTTTAAAGAGTTCTTTAGTTGCTGTTAGATTGGGGAGGTCATATACTAATTCATCCTAGAAAAACCAACGAAGAACTTCAGACCTCCGAGAAATTTGATACAATAAATGTTTTTTTGCGCGCGGTAAAAATTTCAGCATTAAATTGTTCCGCAAAGTTTCATAAAAAAAATACGAAAAACATTAAAAAAATATGTTTTAATGAAAACGAACTCCTTTGAACGACGTCACTGGTTCATACGAATCTACCAATTATAAGGGAGTTATGGAATATTTCCAGTTTGCTTACCGTTAATGGACCAACGGGCAGAAATGATCGAGAATAAGCGGAAGAGAACCTCTGACGTCACACGCGGAGTTATTTTAGAAATACAAAACATTAAAAATCACAAGATATATATTTGTCTTAGTTTAATAGTCTATCAACAAATAATATTTTTAAAAACCACTAAACTTCCTCATTACGCAGCGAAAGTCAGTCACTGCGTTTTTCCATCATTTTCCGGCTGTTTTAATTCTGTGCTGCCGAATGCATTCTTAGGAGAACAAGACTATAAGGAGGTGTTTATGATTAATCACAATATAGTTCAAATTAGCACAGTTTAAAATCACAACAAGGCACATATCTTAGTAAATACTTTCATTAAAATACACTATAATTAACATTTGGTCAAATAATTTAATCACTCTTTTAAAAATAAGGCACACGTTATCGAAGTCTATTGTCGAATCCTTAATGCACAATGACGGAGAAATAAATAGACACGTTATTTTCCTACTAACCACCATACAAATGGTGAAATATCGAATAGTAGTTATTACAAATTAATATAATAAATATTTTTGTGTTTATTTGACAGTTTGAAGAAAAACGGAAAATAAACCAATTATGACTGTATTGTATTATACAGATCAGATTTTAACTAAAAAATATGGTGTCGTATATAATACACAAATTGGTAAAATTATGTATGCGAACGCTAAATTTTAGAACACCGCTCAATTTTGATCGCAAATGGAAAAAAAATTGTAAAAAACCACTATGACACTTTTCCAAACATTCTAATAAGAACACATTCATATGTGTACCTTAAAGGATAAACCCAGAGAGTCGTATTGAACGAAATGTTAAGAAAATAAGATTTTGTAATTGTGCAATGTCCAGAATATCATAACTTTTGAACCAAATGAGATAATTTCAATCTATAAAGATTTTTCAATATTTATTATTTTGACAATAAAAGTACTTATTAAAATAGTATAGGTACTGATGTTTTATACATTAAAACATAGCGGATTCCACGTTTTTATTTCATCTTTTAAAATAATTTTTTGACGAAAGTTGACTCAAGTGCTTTACGCCTTATACGACAATTTCTGCATTTTAAAATTCAAAAAAGGCAAAAAATGTACACCCGCATTTTCTCCCCTGAGGTACAGATATTATTCTGACACAATAACTCATTCGTTTTCTGATTTAGAATCATCCGCGTTTATGCACAGTATTGATTTTTTTTTCAAAAAGGAAATATGGTCATTAGTTTTTATGAGCTGGGAAAATATTGAAATATTTACGCCATTTTCTTTTCAAAATGGGAAACGAGTTGTAGTAAAGTGGGGACCATTCCTCGGACCTCCTCATCCGGAATCCGCGACCACTACCCATCGGACTAAAATCTGTCTTATAAAGCGTATTTTATTGCGTTTTGATGATTTGCGATGCACAAGCAGTAAATTAAACCATGTTTATTACAATATGCCATTTTTCGATATTATTTCAGGGTGATTACTTTTCATTCTAATCCTTCCCTTGAACAATCTTCAAAGTCATTAGGATGGAAAAATAGAAGACTTTTAAGAAGAATGCATTTAAAATTGACACATTACAATTCTTAGGTTTGTCGTTGTTACTGGAAGAAAAAAATTTGAATCAAAATAATACGTTTAAAAAAAGGTGCAATTTTTTCATCCTCACGAATGTACAGAACGCATTGCATATCTATCATATTAAAGATAGGTCGATTTCCCCTGTTACTATTTTCTTTATCTGCATTTTTTCAACTTTACACAAAGCTAAATGATGTTTGTTTATGGATAGGTACATAATCATCGTCGTATAGTCAAATAGAAAAGTTACAAGTGTGTAAAATATGCCATTTTAATTAGTAAGTAATTGTTTTCATGTTTTTCATGACTTTTATCGTGATAAGACGTGAGGCTACGCAGAAAAGTGCCGTCGTGTGTGATGAGAAAATGCTTGCGTTCCGCTGTTACTGGAAAAAACCGAACAGACATCGTCGATGATACTGCAATACCGCGTAACTATCTGTAGGAAAGTAGTGACACTCGCTACACAACAGATGTCGCTATGTGCTAGTCATGACGTAAGAGTGGGCGGAGCCAGGTGGAACGCGGCGACCGGCAACAGGCTGAGGGTAAAAGCGATCTGACATATTTCTTTATATTAAACTCAATCTCAACAACCATTATATTTTTTGGTTACGTGAAGTTATTACACTATCAATTGATTTTTTTGGCAGAGGATGCTAAAAAACGTCCTGTTAATATATTACTAACGATTTTAACCTACCAAAAATACCGCTGGAGTATAAGAAAAACTTTGATAATTTGGAGCGAAAATAGCAATAATTTATAACAAATGGCTGTTAGTCCCTACAACAAATTGATTTGTAATATTAGCTAAATATGAGATGCGGTTAGTAAGGCAATATCGTGTTTATTTGTAATACGTCAATGTGCTTATATACGAACTTCTACCTTTGTAAAAAGCGGACTGTATTATTACAGTCAACTTTTTCTTTCATAATACAGCAAGTAAAATTTGCAAAATCAGCTACATTTCTCATTCTAATTTGTGATCCTTGTAATGCCGCCATTAGTTTTGACTTGTCTAAATATCTACTAAAACGTATTTTAATTCACAAGTATAACATTTGTCTCTTTGAATACTGAAAGTCAGATGTGCACCACATCCACGCCTAGCGTCAGAGGGGGCCCGGCGGAGGGGGCGGCGCCCCCTGGAGGTACATGTAGTAGTTATAGGGCGGGTGGTGAGGCGGGGGCGCGGGCCGCTGGGGCGGGGCCCAGCACGGCGGTCCTGGCGGCGACGGAGGGGCTTTGCCACCCTGGTGACTGTAATACAAAGGACCGGGGTATAAGGGAGTGTAGAGATGCGTGTGCGCCGGCGGAGCGCCGATTGAACCGATTTTATTTCTCAGTATCCTCGAAATCGAGCTGACGGACGGCACGTTATATTTGTCACAAATTCCGTCAGAGAGCAATCTGTCTCTTATCTCCCAGGCGAATATCCCGGGATCCTTCTGCTTCAACTCCTTGATGTATGACACCACTTTCGGGGTTGTGACCCTGGGCTTCGATCCCCCGATCGCTCCGGGTAGGATGCTGCCCGTCTCGTGGTAGCGCGCCAGGATCTTGGACACGCAGCCGTGGGACACTCGCAGCTGGCGGGAGATGTCGCAGGGTCGGATCCCGAGCTGGGCGAGCTCCACAATACGCAGGCGGACCCCGTTAGGGAGGGGGCGCCCGTTGACGAACACCCCTCCCAGCTGGTTCACCTCCCCGTACTGCTGAACTTGCCCATCTGAAAATTAAAAAATATATATATTAATGCAAATAAAATCATTCTGGAAGATATATCACTAGAGATTGAGAACCTTTTTTAGAAGCAAATATAGTAGTAGCATTAAGCACAAGTACCCAGTAAGTTGTAACATTAATATTTTTTTGGAAATTGCGCAATGTTCTGTGCCATGAATTGAAATTTTCAATTTACTTTGTTTTATTTTTTATCTTGTTTTGATTACCTTTATGAGCACACACTATTTATATGTGTGTTTATATCCTTTTTCCTATATATAAAATATATTTAAGTATTTACTTATTTACTAGCCGTTTGGCTATTCTTTAATTTTAATGGTATTATTTTACATTTTTTACTTAAAAATTGTTTTTTCTTTAAACCATTCTTATCTGGTTTTGTTGAGTTTTTTCTTCTTAATAATATTTTTCAGAGCATCAAAAATAAAATAATATATGTTCATTATTTTATACGTGTACAGTATTATGTCTGTACTCTTTTATTTGATTATTAATTAAAACTAATGTCTGAGCACCTGATGACAAACTATTATTAAATAATGATGTAATAACTTATATTTCCACATAAGTTATTAATTTTAAAAAATACTTGGTACACTTCCACTTATTTATTTTGACCAATTAGCGCTTTCACCCTCTAATGGGCATCTACAGACTAGTCGAAATAATTTAAATGAAATATTATTGAATAGTTTATCGGGACAAATATGTTTTAATACATTGTTTTCTTTATAATGTATTAATATTGTAACAATGTGTATATTGTATTGAATAAAGACTCTATAAAAAAAAAATAGTTACTAAAAAAAAATAAAAAATAAAAATAAAAAAAAAGTATTATGAGGATAAAACACCTTGTATGGAAATATTGATGACTTGATAATTCAAGTAGATAACGATGACAGCGACACCTGCGACGCGGAAGATGAAGCTGAACTCAGTTTTATAGAAGAAGATCCATTTTTGGGTGTTGAGTTTTTAGTTTCTGAATCTGATTCTCAATAAGATTTAAATATGTTTTTTTATCTATATATATATATATATATATATTATAAAGAAGAGTGTCCGTCGGTCTGCCCGTTTGTATTCTGTACAAATCTTTAAAACACGAGGAATGTCACCGTCTACATGAAACCACCTTATATTATATTTAAAGTTACATGTTATTTTTTTTTTCTACCAACTTGTGTTAAAAAACATTAACAATTCTATCTTTACTGTATGTTTCGATAATAAAAATATTTTACTATTAAGTGATGTTTGTATGTTATTTATTGTATTTCATTTTATTTTGAGATCAGTGGGTACCTATCTATATTGCAATGAAAAAATATTTTTGTTTAATTAATATTTTACAAAATTGCAGGATACTCAGCTTTACATTTCCAGCATGTGTTCTATTTTTAGTATTGCCATTTAAACAACAGTGGCGCCCTCCCTTGTTTTCTACTCTTTATTGACAGACTGTACCTGTATTTTAATGCCAATCTATAGAGGCTTTCGTAAGCATGTCGATTGGCTTAAAAAAACATGAAATACTCATGAATAATAAATGAAATACTAACAATACAAAAATGCGAAAGTGGGTTTGTCGGTTTGCGTTTTATTCGAGTCGCAACGGAGCAACCGATCAACGTGATTTTTTGCATGGGGATAGCCACAGAGCTAAGAAATATTACAGGCTACTTTTCATTGAAAAAATATAACTACACCGGGAAAATTTTTGGTGAAAAAATGAATTAATATTAAAACAATGATGCTAAGTCGCCATAAACTAACGGATAAAAGTTTTTTTATAAAGCGATAGTTGGAGGACCAAAAATCGATACAGTATACTGTTCATCCCGAAGAAATAAATCATTCCATAGAAAAACTTCTTATTGCTAAACGACAAAACGAATTAATTTTTCCCTAATATCACGCGAGCGAAGCCGCGGGGAAAAGCTAGTAATTCGTCAGGTTTCTGGAACAAATTGGTAACTAACATTATACTAGTTGAGATATTGTACTTTAGGCGTTAGCTCATCCCAAATTAACAATTGAAATAAAACAGCAAGTTTAATATTATAAAGTGTTCTTTTTTGTATTTACAAAATATAATCTGAAATATTTTCAACAATGTTTGATTATGTCCAAATGCTTGCAGACTGGCTGGATTTCCTCCCTAGGGATAAAGGTTTCAGCTCTTTCACTTCACAAAAGTCAACAGATGGAAGAGTTGAGGAAATGTGGATGTTCAAACATGGGCAGAATGGTGAATGTTACACAGTGTGTAAAGTGGCCACTTAAACCAGCCAATAGGTCATAAGCCCTGTAAATGCCTAGACTTCCAAATTTCTTCTCGAAAACTTTTTCCCTCTCTGTTGAAATAAATTTAAATATGAAATATTTTCATTTACTTTTTAAATACAGATTAATTGATGCCAGTTATGCAGATTTCTCACTTTTCGAAAATTTTAAATTACCAACTTGTTTCAGAAACTCGTCAAAATAGACTTAGCCCAGACTTCCATATGTATTTCCTATTTAAAAAAAAAACTATTTTTTTCAATTGAAATTTTATTTTAAACCCTTACGGATTCCGTGCATCTAACAATATATTTTTTCTTTTTGAAAAAATTTATATTCTACTCTTAATGATAATATTTTTAACATTTTTTGTGAAAGTTGTCTGAGTCTTTTGTTTAGTTTTGTCTGGTAGTTTATTGTATAGTTTCAGTCCATGGTTTTTTAGTCTCGACTCTCCTTGTCTCGTTTTACAAAGTTGTATACGATATTGTTCTGCAATTTTTTTCAAGTTTTGGTGCTTCGTCTACAATTATACTAGTGGCTAATTTATGAATAAATTTTTAGGAGTCTAGTAGAGAAAGTTCGGTTTCATTTAATTATTTAGTTTGTTTAAAGAGTTCTTAAGTTGTTGTTAGATAATATAACAACTTTAATATTTTATTTTGTTGTCTTTGTAGTCTGTTTATGTGATTTTGATTTCTCTATTAAAATATATATCAATCTTGATGGACTCGCTAGGCGATGAAATATAGCACTTGTCTGCAAATATGACAATGAAAAAAACAACGTTATAAATTATCGCCTTTATTCTAAAGACGTGTCCCATTGTTGACAGAATCATGGTTACCTTAAAATACTTGGCCAAGTTGACTCTGATTCTGGATGTCATAATTTAATATTATTATTATGTGTATACTGATTAAATTGCTGTAATCAATTGTAACTGTAAGTTTGTACTATTATGACAATACAAAGTCGCCATTCAAAATTATACTCAGTCAACTAATTGTAATAAGACTAATGAGACAGTCCCACTAAATGTCAAGGAAGATCGTCTAAGTCTAAAAATATATTGTACGAGCTGAACCCGGCAATGCTTTGCTATTGCTAGATTTGAGTACATAGGTACTCGTACATATATTAAATGAACACAATTTAAAGTTTAATATCAACTATTGTATTTAGTGAAAATCAGATATTTACGTAAATACATGATTATTTTTGTGTTTTGGATTGCATAAATTGTGAGCATATGCGGTGACAGGGAACTTTGATAAATAGGTATTTGAACATTGTTTTCCTGTCACTATCTTGCAGATGCCTCTCCGATACTATATATATATTTGGATAATTTATATAGCGCTGTTTTTGAGAAAATCACCTCAAGGGCGCTGTACAATAAATAAATATCCAACCACGTCTTGCAGCTACAGAGCGCATGGACGGTTGGGATTCTTGTTCCTCGTCTCCAATTATGATATACAGGAGCTAGATTAGAGCACGTCTTGCAGCTACAGAGCGCATAGACAATAAGAAATCTATCTTATTTGACAATAAAGTTTAGAGATTTAGTGATATTTGAAAAAAAAAACAAATTTATAAAAATAGAAGTTAGATTACAACAAGTCTTGCAGCTACTGAGCGTATGGACGGTTGGAATTCTAGACCTCATTTACTAAATTGGCCTGTGCGAAAAAGACAACTGCATGTTGAACCTTTTGTTAGAAAAGACAAAATCTACCTTTAATCATTTTTCTATCATCGGGAAACTCAAATGAAGTACTTAAATGATATTAAAAGTTTTAAAAAGTTACCTTTATATTTTTAGCAAAAAATTAAGATATTACGTTATTTGTCATTTTTGGTCCTTGGCACCACAATTTGTGCAAAGCAGGATTTTTTTCAGTATTTTGTCCTTGATAAGCATGCCAATATGCAAGTTTTAAGTCCTGTTTGAATTCGATCATCGAAAAATTGCTGTTTTTGACCCCCCCTAACCTAAATATATATCAACATTTCCTAATACGTACGTACTAAAAAATAAAAATAAATATTTTCATAAAATTAATATAACTACGCACTCGTATTTATTTTAGGTAAAAGCACTTAAATAAATTCAATATGTCGAACGGTTTCAGAACATGACGTCTTGATCCGGGTGACATCACGGGACCACGATCACAAAATGTAATGCATTTAATTAGGTAGCTCAGGAAAAAAATAACAACTATTTATTCCTAAACTAAATAATACTCTTTACTAACATTAATAATAATTTATTTTTTAAATTAATTCAGACTCTCCTTGATGACACTCTAGCTAATTTTCTTCTCTTTTCTATTTAAATATCTCACTGGGCACAATCCGAATCGAGGCATTCATTTACATTATGCTCTTAGTTATCACGGTTGGTATCCAAATAATAAATACATACACTAGCGGACCCGTCAGACGTTGTCCTGCCCGAAAGTTGGCTGCCCTGCTATTAGCTTGGAAAAAGACTTTTCATTGATAAGCAGGTACCTAACTACTTGTTTGTGATTGAATTCCAAAACTTAAAATTGATAATATTAAAATATTTCTTTTCAGTAGGTACCTAGGTACTTGTTTATGGTTGAATTCCCAAACATAAAATAAATATGTTTTCAAATATTGCATTCTTTTTGCAAACGCCAAGCTCCGGTCGTCTCACCAACAAAGGGGTGTACTTATGTAGGAATACGATTTTTTTAAATGTATTGAATTCAATATTATTTTAGAGCTACCAAAATTCCAATAAAAAGAAACAAATGGGTAGAAATTATAAGGAATTCAAGAAAAGAATCTGATGGACTAAAAACAAATGCTGTTTGTAAACATTCAAAAACAATTTTTTTTTATACATAAAAAAACAACATCTTTCCATTTTTATTGTAAATGCATTCTCCTCGAATGCAACTCTGGTAGATCGATGAATTAAACATTTATGCTCCGAACTTATTTTTTACATATTCGATTAAAGATTTTATCTACGAACACGCACAGCGTAAAGATCTATGTTTCTCTGAAAACCGCACGTAAATTGGTTAAGCCGCTCCTCCTAAGGAGTAAGGTGACATGACACGTACAGAGGAATTATATATAAAGATATACATACACATATATACATGCACCTATATACCAACAAAAATAATAAAATAAATAAGCACGACACAAGTAGTACTGTAGAGCCGAGAAACAATCCACTGTCGCGGGTAATTAAGGCCCTCTACACCGGCAAGCTCCTGATAGCCCAACATCCGCACAAATATTTATCTATATATTATATGAACATTAATCCACAGAGGAAAATACAGTTGGAATACTATGCAAACTTTCTATCATTGTTCCTTCCAAAGTTTTAAGAAATAACCCTCTTTTTCACATACCTCTTGTTTCATCTAATTATAGGCAAAATTCATATTTATGGCGAACTTTTAATAATTTTAATGTAATAAATAAATCATTTAACATAGATTTATTTGCAAATAATCTTAATGACGTACGGCGTTTGCTTTCGAAATAATTCGTAGTATTTTTTCTTTTCTTTTGAATTTACATTTAATTACTATTCATTTTATGTTCGAGAATCTTTTTTAACTTACTGTGATGCTACTTGTGAAAACCCGTAATTGGCTTATTTGTTTTGTTATATATATATAATAATTATAGCTGTTGGTTACCCAAATAAATAAAAGAAAATAAATATTTACGCAGTGCCAGAGATGTACCATCTGGTCAAGATCCTTTTCATTCCATAAGAAAATGAAGTTTGTATCCATCGACTCACGAGGATAAAAAAACCGTTAAGGAAAATAACTTTAAATTTGTATTAATTAATACTAAGAATTAAAAATATACGCATGAGAATAAAAAATAAATTATGATATGTTTATAGATAAGCTGTTTTTTTATCCGTCTAATATATAATAAAAACATTTAACCCTTCAAAACATTAAACGTTTACTAAGAAATTCTTGAAAAATCATTAAAATATTATTTCAAAGCGAACTCTATTTTTTAATAGGCCGCGCCGCTGCATAGTGTCAAATTAAGAATTTTGAAAATATCAAAGGACGCTTTGGGGACGCGTACTCCGCTAACACACTAGGGCCAAGTTTTTAAAAGCTAATGCTATTTTTCAGCAACGTTTATTACATTAATGCCGATTATTTTATGTATTGTCTGTGTCCAGGAGAATGAGGAATACAGTTCTGTATGAAATATAATAAGAACCCTGAACGAGTATTTTTGACTCGGTGGCTACTTTCAGGTAAAAATTTCAAAAAAGAAAATCGAGTGGGAGATGGAAAATAATCAAATTTAACGCTTAATTAACAAACAATATAAAATTTTAGAACTGACTTATTTTTTTTTGTCTTTATTCAAGAAAATACGCATCTTACCACAATATTATTTTACATAAATACACGGACAATAATACAGACCAAAATTGACACTAAGTCGTTGGAACAATAGGCAAAGTCCCTCAGTAACTACACATGTGCGTTTCCAGAAATTATCAAGCAGCCAGTCGGCCACACGGCGACGGTATCTACCTACTGTCTACAAAAGCTTCTCTTCGGACATCTATATCCTTTTGTTAACCATAAAGTTGAAACAGTGATTTATTTATATAGTTTTTTATTGTTTACTTCTTGGCGTGAAGATTTGACAAATTTACTACTATGCTCTATGTTTACGTTTATTTTTTGCAAATTTATTGATATCATTAATTTTATCTTGCTAGAATTCCACTCGTCCATGCGCTTAGCAGCTGCGATACGTGCTGTAATCTAGCTCCTAGCTCCTGTTTATTTTAATTTTTAGTTGATCTCAATTAGAAACAAGGAACTAGAATCCCAACCATTCATGCGCTCTATAGCTGCAAGACGTGCTGGGATATTTATTTGTTGTACAGCGCCCTTGAGGTGATTTTCACAAAAATGGCGCTGTATGAATTGTCCAACTATAAATATATATAAAAGATTAAACATGTCCCGATTGTCCCGATAACTATCAAATAATATTGCACTCTTAAGATGTATATACTCTAATATTGCGCTGCTATCTGGTCCCCGGTTTATGAATGGAATATTGATAAAAAAATCTCGAAACAAGTAGAATACAAATTTCATTTGCATTTTCCAAATCAAATAGTTTCTTTAAAAATTAATTATCTTGGTTCATTAACAGAAGAGATATCTTCGATCAGATCCCGTTTTACAAAATTTTAAATAACAAGTTTGATTCCCCAGCACTAATTAATGTACTTGCTTACCGTGTCCCGTCCAGACCAACTAGACTGCCTGATATTTTTTTTATTTCCAACATCAAAACTATCATCGGAAACATTCTTCTATCTCTCATATATGTGAAACATTTAACAATAATTTTAATAGTCAAGATATATTTAACACTCCATAAAATAGGTACAGAAGAGAACTAATAGGCTTGATTAAGAATAACAGAATAGACGTTTTGTTTTTTTATTTTTTTTTATTTCTCGTCATCAAATCAAATGCAATTTCCCACACCTGTTTTCCTTCATTTATCTTTCACCACTCCTAATTAATTTCTTAGTTTCCATTCCCACTATCTCCTTGTTTTGTCCATATTTCTTTTATTTTGGTTTATTTTTTTATATGGTTTAAACCGTCGTCGCTTTATTTTATTACAATTAAATGAATATATGTTATTGGGTGGCAGGTCCTACTGTTTTTATGCATAAATTATATTTATATTAATTTAACCTGTACATCTGTTTGTGTTCGAAATAAATAAATAAAAGTTTTTCATCGAGTGGTCAGACATAAATGAAAAAAAAATTAATAAAATAAAATAAATAACCACAAAGTTAATGCTTCAAATATAAACTTTATAAAAGAAAAAAAAAAAAGTAAAGTTATTTAAAGTTTATATAAGTTCTTAAGATGTTATGAACTAACTTAATGAAGCATAAATAAAAATAATAAAAAAATAAATAAGTGTTAATTGAAATATTTTTTTTTTTTAATTCTTGTGGTTTATGGATTTAACTAAGGCTTTTCACAAAGTTCTGCTGAAGGGCGTCATTAACTAACATTGTTAACAATTTTACTTATTAAATGTAGGTATCCTTCGAAACTTGGACTTTGAGATATTTAGAATGGAATTTTAAATATAGATATATATATGTAATGCAAAACAAATCGGCCTGATTTATTTGAAATTTAATTATTTCTAAAATTAGCTTTGCATGTTTTGTATATAACGCGGTACGAATAATCTGATTGTTATCCAGTCAGGGTTTCCTATAGTCCGGTTTCCATATAACGCAGTATGAATTAATCCCGTTATAGGAGGGTTGACTGTACAACAAATAATAATAATAATAAATCTTTATTAACCGTAATATACAATGCCATACATACTAAAATAATAACAAAAATATACACAGATAAATTGCGGACTTATTGCCACTTGCAATTTCTTACAGTCTAACCAAAACTAAATAAAAAAAATAGAATAAAAATTCATTTCAGAAATAAAAATAAAATAAATAAATGAAAAAGTTTACAAAAACACAAAGAGTGAAAACATCACACAAGATTGTGATGTATATTGCTTACATAAATTATATTTAATATGTTAACAAAACTAAATATATGAATATAGGAAACAAAAGAATAGAAATTACACCATCAATTGTAATAGAAAATGAAAAACTTAATGAAGTCACTGAAATTAAATATTTAGGTGTAATGTTGGATTCAAAACTTACATTTCACCAAAACGCTAAGATGGTAATAAATAAGATTGCAAAAAGAATATCAATTTTGGGAAGGATCAGAAGATTTATTGATAAGGACTCCTGCAAAACTATTTACAAAGCAATTATTGAACCACACGTTAACTACTGTAGTAGCATTTTATTTTTATCAAACAAAGAAAACATAGATAAACTAACTGTATTACAAAATAAAGCCTTTAGAATCATTTCGAAAAAAAACAGATATACGAGGGTAAAGTCGATGGTAAATGAAATGAAATTATTAACATATAAACAAAGAATATTTTACAATACAATGATATTTGTTCATAAAATTATAAACTCTAATAAAAAAACAGAATTTTGGAAAAAAATTGATCGGAACCAGCATGAACACGATCACAATACTAGAGAAAAGAACAAAATTAGACTTCCATTTAGGAAAAAGGCAAAGTCACAAAATTCAATTTTATTTAAAGCAATTAAAAAGTATTACGAAATGGAAAAAAATATTTATGAAGAAAAAAACATATCAAAATTTAAAATAATGGTCAAGACATATGTGATAAACAATTTTTAAATTAAATATATTTGCAATGTTATTATTAGAACACACATAACAATATGTATGATATGTGTGCCCTACTTTAAGATTTAAATAAAAATAAATAAAAAAAATAATATTTTGTATATATTACATTATTCTATTACATCTTCCAAATATTCATTTATATTTTAGAAACTTTTCAACATACCTGCAATTTTTTTAACACAGATTATTTCCATAATTTTGTTGTATAATATCAAGAGTACTGTGCAGATAAGCCAAGAAACAAGCCGCTGCGCTGTTGCGGAATATTATTATTATTTGTCAAAGGAATGTAATCCGTACGGGTTTTTAAATAAATGTTTAAACACAATAAGTACGATAATTTTTTGTTTCTTCTTTTTTTATATTTTATTAATTGAAAAAAAATCAGAAACTAGGTTTGTAGAAACTATCCCTTGAACAGAACGAACAGGCGCAGGCGGCACTACAAAAACAGTCATCCATCTCCAAACTGTCGGGAAATTAATTCTTTAAGCAGGGGAACTCTACACCCAAAGAATGTTGTCACAAGAAACTTCATGTTTTGCTACTTTTTTTCTCGTTTGTCTTTAATATGTCTAATGTCTGGATGAGTGTGAACTTCGGGTCAGATGTCGGGCTTTGATATCGGCTCGAGGATATCTGAAACGACTAATATAATGTCATTTAAAATATCCTTTTAATTTTACTGAAAATTTCAAAGAAATCAGGATTAAAGTGTTTTAACTTTTGGGTGGCTATGATTTCACACGATACAAGACTTGATATATCTCTCTTATTTTTTTGAATGATGAAGTTGTATTTTTGTAATCCTCAAATGGCCATTTTCACACCGGATTTGGAAGTAAAATTTGTATAAATATGCTAGATTTTAATACAAAAAATATTCATCTTTGCTACGCGAATAATGAATTCCGCCAATACAGCAATAAATCTGTAAAAGAGAGAGCACGAAGATAGAGCTCATAACAAGGAAGACAGAGACGTTGTTCTGGGGCCAGTGTTTTGTGTGAGACAGATTCAGTCGGTTAGTGACAGTGATGGGGGAAGCGCGTATGTAAAATGAGCGGCGTATTTTTGATTTTTAATTTATTTTACAATTACAGGGCTAAATTATTTGTATATTTGCATAAATTATGGAAAAGGAATTATTAAATAGCATGTCTCCATGTTTTTTTTTAAATTCTCTGAACTTTAGAATATTTCGTCTTTTGCTTAAGGTAACACGATGTTACATCACCGCGCGCAAAGGTATTATTTGCCACAGTATTTTAAGAGTTAAAATCAAATTAGGTAAAAAAATGAATCCATTTTGAACATTTCGATTAATAACCCATCCACACCCAGTGGTGCATAGGACATTGAATTGGTACTCCAGCTGCAACACTTTTCTATACAATAGTGAGTTAAATTAAGAAGCGAGACGAATACATGTTTTAAGGTAAATGTATCCATTTTAGTACACACGAGTCCCGACTTAAAACGGAATTTTCTTACAAGTCGAGACATGAAAATTTGTAATTCCGCCATTGTAAAATTGTGTATTATATTTATATTTAAAAAAGGTTAAGATTTAAACATGCGTTAAACAGTTTGTAAATATTTTTTATATTACGTAGTTATAAATTATGTTTATTTGTGCCCTATTTGAAGATTAAGTATAAAATAAGCTAATAAAAATAATCGAACTACGACTAAAATCCAACTATAATAATAATAATAATCAATAAAGGTTTCCGCTCTTTTACTTTAAAAAAATCAACACATCGACGAATTGAAGAAATACAGATGTAAAGTAGCCACTTTAATCTACACTATCTGAATATTTTATTATTTTCTTTCACCTCCTTCGTTCCTTTCAACTTTTACCCCTTCCTCTCTTCATAGTAAAGTATAGATATTTAGTTCATTTTTGTTGATAAAAAAAACAAAAACATAATTTTTTTCTTTCATAATTAAAATATTCTAATATACTCGTACACTCTACAATATGTTAATGTACTACCTACTTATTTTATCAACACGAACGGATTGAGAAGGTAGGAAGAAATTGCCTTAAGGCAATATGCCCGCCCTAATATTTTATATATAAACTGTGTATGTATATAAAGTGTTGAAATAATATAAAAACCAGCTAATGACAGGTCATAAGCCCTGTAAATGACAAGGCATCTATATTTTCTTCTTTATAACGTTATTAATCGTAACATGTTTTGAGCTTTCTTATTAGCCTTGGAACATATTTGACTAACAAGATCTCCATGGATTGGTAGGTCAGCGACAATGAGGGGGGTATGTACAGTAACGGCGACCGGTGACAGTGGTGACAGTGGTGACAGTGGTGACTGGTGAGCCCCGCCCGTTTGCCCCGCGGTATAAATATACGACGTACCTAATTTATGAAGACACATTCGACTATTTTGGGACTAGAATAAAGATATGCCAGCTGATCTTACAGCCAATTTAGAGATATATCAAATTCTTTACATCCTGCATATTTCCGCCGCGATAACTCATTAATTTTCCCATTGTCTTGGACATTTGAATCATTTCCTATATTTGAGAAGCCTTTGCTGCAATTCGAGTCTTCTTCTTTTTGTGGTGCCTCTCCGTGGTGGAGATTGTCAATCAATCATCTGCTCGATTATGAAATAATCTACCTACTAGTGTCAGAGTCCCCTTCTTTATTTTCATTCAAATCACGAATGAAATGTCACTTCCTGAATATTTTAGTTTTTCCTTTCTCCTTCCCCTTCCTTGCCTCTTTTCATAGTATAGTGTAAATATTTAGGCAATTTTTATTTCAGAAAAAACATATTTGTGTATCAGTATTCTGTTATATAATGAAAATGTTATAATATTATATATCAACAAATTGTTCATATACTACTGATTTTTCAAATTAATCGGTTTGGGTAGGTAGGAAGAAATTGCTTTAAGGCAATATGCCAGCCCTTATGCATTTGTATTTAAACTGTATATGTATTATATGACTGGTGACTCATTTCAAATGAAATTTAGTACATATAAAATGGCTCTTCTCCTGTATTTAATTGGTAATAGTTCTAGATAACTATTTGTTACTATTGTTAAAAATAGTTTAAACTTCTCTATTAGTGTTTTTATTTCTTTTTTCGTTTCTTTTCTTGAATTTATTTATTAGTACAAAATATTTCTCTTCATAATTTTTTTCTTACATCATTATATATTTTTATTCATAAATAAATAATATTTACCTAAGTATTAGTTTTAAATAATGATACATGTAAATTTCTTTATTTTTATCATTTAATGTTATTCAAAATTGTTTTCTTAGTTTTTTTAAACTAGTTTAAAGTATTTCGAATACCAAATTATAATTTTTTATCGATAATTATATAATTGGTAATATTTTATTTTTTTATAAAGTTGATCTTTTTTAGACTTTCTAAATTTGTTAATTAATAACATTGTTTTAAATGCTCTGTATTATTTATAATTATGCTTACATGTATGTATATTTAATTGTATTTGTAACTAATATGTAAAAGGCACTAAGTGCCGTTTATTTCAATATTTTTTTTTTATATATATTTATATTTTTTGTTATTATAATTTTTTGTTTTTTTTTTTAATATACTTAAGAGGTAGGTAATATTTAAGAAATAAATAATAATAACATAGCAATAAAATACATATTAAATTTTCATTTTTTTGTTTTATTTTAAATTTTCCTTACTATTTTGCAAATGCAATATGTAGTATTATTTTTTATAGTAAACGCCAATTTTTCGCCAATGAACGGTATTTATTTATGAGGAAAAAAAAACTAATCGACACGAGCGCTGACTTAGAGATTACACACGCGTTGACTTATGACTGCGATAACTTAAGCATGTTCATTATTGTATTTAAAGTATTAACTTTGTGGTCCAAGATTTTACTAAATGTTATTAAATATTTGTAAATAACTACTTACCGACTTTTCTATGCCTACCGGTTTCGAGACGTACCCGTCTCTTCGTCACGACACCAATTAAACCAACACGCAAACCAACATGCAAAATCAAAAAAAATAAATTAAAACAACAAAAAAAATTTTGGTTTAATTGGTGTCCTGACAAAGAGACGGGTACGTCTCGCAACCGGTAAACATAGAAAAGTCGGTAAGTGGTTATATACAAATATTTAATAACATTTAGTAAAATGTTTATTATTGTTCACTGTGATCGCTCAAAGGCTTATCATGTTTTTAAACACGTCGATAGTTATTTGTGATTGAGCTACTGCGCGGTCTTAGCTGTCCACGAAGGTGGCTCAAGACAATATTGTCCTATCTTTTATATTGTCTTCGTGTGTATCCCGCTTTGCGAATCAAAAAATGAGTTAGGACTGCGGTAAAATAATTTTACAAATTTGTGCCATTAGCGTGATTTTGAAAGCGATAATTAATCAAATTTTTGTGATTTCGGATCTCAATAAATGTTACGCATCATTAAGTCTGAGAGAAACATCGTAAAATTATGTTCCGACATGACAGCCGGCCGTTTCTATAAATTATTGAGATAGCCAATGGAATACTAGACTTTATCCTCGAAACTTAAATCATTTCGTGGGTCATAAATAGACCACAAGGAAAATAAATGCTTGCGTTTTTTATCTGAAATAAAATTCAATTTGACAAATAAAAATATTAACGTTAAAGTCATCATATCCTTTTCCGTACCTGGTGGAGCTTGGGGAACTGTACCAGAACAACGAATACAGCGTATTTAGATCATTTGTAATAACAAATGGTGTAATGTGATCCAATTACAATGCGAAGTCAACTCTTAAAAGACTGTGGTAAATAAAAGTTGATGTGATGTAACGTCGTGTTACCACTAGTAAAAGACGGAATATTCTCAAGTTCAGACATTTGGAAAAAAAACATGGACACATACTGTTTAATAATTCCTTTTCCATAATTAATGCAAATAAACATATAATTTAGCCCTGTTATAGCAAAATAAATTAAAAATCAACAATACGCCGCTCATATTCCGCTCCTGCGTCCCCCATCACTGTCATCAACCGACTGAAGACTGCATCTGTTTTACACAACACCCGCCACAGAACAGCGTCTCTGTCTTCCTTGTTATGAGTTCTATCTTCATGCTCTCTCTTACACAGATGTGTTGCTGAATTAGCGGAGATTCATTCTGCGCGTAGCAAGGATAAATATTTTTTATATTAACGTATAACGTAGTTATACAAATTTTGCTTTCCGAATGCGGTGTGAGTATGTCCGTTTGAAGACTACAAAAAATAGATTTCATCTTCTAAAAAGAAGAGAGAACTCGTATATCAAGTCTTGTGTCTTATGTCGACTAGTGTGACATTACAGCCATACAAAAGTTAACAAAGTTATCTTTAAAATGTTATTAAATATTTGTATACAACCACATACCAACTTTTCTATGTCTACCGGTTTCGAGACGTACCCGTCTCTTTTTCAGGACACCAATTGAACCAACATGCAAAACCCACTATACAGGAAAGCTTAAAAAAATCATGTTTCTTTGATCAATAATCAAACAACCTTTCAATATACAATGTTCTATTGTAATGTCATTATTAGTTATTCTCCTCTTTTTTTCAGCTATTGCTCCGCAATATAAATCATTTTTTGTCCTTATCGCCTAATTAGTGCATGCAACGGTAGCTTATTAAAATGCATTGCATGTTGGTTTTATATATTTGTGCAACAACTATGGTGATGGTGTATAGTAGATTTTGCTTGTTGGTTTAATTGGTGTCTCGAAACCGGTAGACAAAGAAAAGTCGGTAAGTGGTTATAGACAAATATTTAATAACACTTAGTAAAATATTTGACCACAAAGTAAATGCTCTAAATATCAATAAGACCTATCTTCAATTAGCTACAAAATAAAATAAAACTTCCTGTACGAAAATGTGTTTATGTATATAATAAAAGACTAAAGTACCTTCTTTGGTAACCTTTAATTGAACATGTTTAAAAAAAAACAAATTAATATAAATATTTTCGTACAAAAATATACGCACACCGCAAACTTAACATTCTCCATTGAGTTAATAAAGCATAATTAGAAATCTCACTATGAGGAAGTTCAGTGGTTTTTAAAAAAAAAAATTGTTTGTTAATAAACTATTAAACGAAATAATTTTTTTTTTTTTTCAATTTTTATATGTCGTATTATCAGCGCCACGATTTTTTAAAGTTTTGTATTTCTGAAATAACTCCGCGTGTAATGTCAGAGGTTCATTTCCATTGTCTAGAAGCGACAAGCAGACCGGAAATCTTCCATAGCTCTCAGATCATAGGTTGATCCACATGAACCAGTGACGTCATTCAAAGTAGTGCGTTTTTATCAAAATATTTTTTTCCGTACATTTTCAAGAAACTTTGCATTACCATTTAATGCTCTAGTTTTTACCGCGCGCAAGAAAATATTTTTTGTATCAAATTACCCGTAGGGCTGAAGTTCCTCATTATTTTATGAAAGTTTTTTGCAAATATCTCAGTAACTCCTTCAATGGAGATTACTAAGTTTGCTTCTAATACCTTTATATTTTTATTTATTCATTTTTATTTCCATTATAAACAATGATTAATAGTAAAAAAAAATGTGCCCTCACTGGGGTTACCCGTGCCGAGGTTTGTACATCGGGAACATCATTATAAAACACACGTTTAAGCATGTTTTCGTAACAAACCAGCGTAATATTTTTACATTTTAAACCTGTAAAATAAACTTGAACAAGTAAAACGTTAATAAAAGAATCGTATCGCTTCGCACGTTATAAATTTAAGAAATAAATTTTCCTCAGCGCAGCGGGTTCCCGCGAATAACAGATGGGCCAAGAAAGATTTACTAAAGCGAGAATCAGATGTGAAACTTCGGGAGGAAATGTTGTCACATAATTAAATACATCACTGGCCAGAGCAAAATGTCCACCGTGTAGTTCAAAACATGTGTTAGCTTCAAACGAATCATTTTACAAGCCGAAAGGTTCCTAATTTTTTATTTCCTACTTCCAAGTTTTAGGTAGGTACATCTATATGCACCAAGGGACACGTACGCCACGGTACACATATCTACGCACTAGAGTGACATTTATTTATTTATACTTTTTATTATATTTGCATATTTTTGTCTTTGCCAAGCTAACATACCCCGTTCCAAGCTAGGCAATTACATTTCAATACGTAATTATCATTTACAAATTAATTTATTTTAAAGAAATAACAAAATATAAACCTACTAGTAAACACCTATACCACTTTGTCACTCACCTATACCGCGTATACACAGACAAAGAAATTAATGTACCTCTCATATCAACATTTTTAACTCAACTCTCTCTGAATTCAAATCATCTCTTTATAAATATTTTATGATGTTCTATAGTAATGATTAACGAATTGTCTTGCAAAAGCTACTTCTGCTAATGATCTGGTGTTAACTAATTATTGTATATTCATAATGTACCGACTTTTTTTATCTTTTGTATGCTGACATACATACATGTATAATGTATATATAATTTTTTTTCTTGATATTTTTCTTTTTCTTTTTATACCCCAAGTTATCCACTGATATTATTGTAGACAAAAAACTCCTACTTGAAAAAAAAAACATGGACATAATACAAGAATATTAGAACAATATCACTACAACATTCCAAAACAAGACAAGGACAATCGAGACTCATAAATCAGGGACTAAAATTATACAATAATCTCCCAGACAAAACTAAACAAAAGACTCAAAGAAAATTACTAGTACTTAAACACACACTTTTTTCTATAAAACACTCAGTTAACCCCGAAGATGGCTCCTGCAATGGTAGCCGAAACGTCGGAACAAATCCAACACACACGGTATCACCCAAAAAAGAAACATATTGATAACAGTGACCGTGAAAACCTTCCCCCCTATTTGACTCAGACAATTTTTTTAAAAGATGTAAAAAATATGGAATAAGAGTATGAATAAAAACAAATATTCATTGTTTTTGTAAAATGAATGTAATAATTTGGGGTTAATCAATAAGTTTTCAAATAAAAAAAGAACGCCCTTCCTGAACACAGAAATTGCCTAACTAGTCGGAACCTAAAACCAATAACCTCTGTACTAGATTGAGTTTTTCTGCATTTTAATTATAATAATAAAACTACGTGTATAGTCGTATTTGCCTATTTTTATTATTATAATTAACCCCTGTTCATTATAAAACGGTAAAATAAATAAATAAATTTCTTTAACTTAATTTTTTATTCCACTTTTACATTATAATTATCACTAAATTAACATCAAAAGCCGACATCGAATGGGGGAACAATTATATGAAAACATTTTTATTGACCAGTCAAGTGTTGTAGAAATAGTTTCAAAGATAAGTTGTGGCGTTGGCGGCCGATTTGTGTCAGTTCCGCGATCAGTTTGAGTTACTTTCATAGTTTGTTAAGCGACGGGGACTAATGTCACCCGGGTGTATTTATTAGAGATACACTTCACAAATAATCAACTATATGACTCATATGTATCCATATGGATACGGGATACGGTATATCTCTTTACGTAATTATAATAGCGAAAGTCGAAATAATCATGGGTCATGGGGTCTACCACAAACTCTGAATTCGGGCAAAGAAATTTTAGGTTTCCGGGCCCCAAAATATTGAATATGTTACCCGAACATCACAAAACCATGACCCGAATTCAATTAAATAAATTTGTAATATAATGGTTCCTAGATTTGGGTAGAGAAAAATCGGAAAACTTACTAAAAAACATTCTAAAATAATAAATGGTATATATATAGTATAACTTTATAATAAATAAACTAGTAGGTGGTCATGTTATTGTTTATTTTTGCATAAAAATGTCTGCCTTAAAACAGGTTGTACCTAGTTAGGCAGACTGGACATAATCCAGAGAAATCTATAACATAAGTATGTATGTAGTAGATAAAAAATTGTAATTTTTGTTAATAAACTATGATTATTATTATTATTATTAATCCTAGGTACATACACCTATTTATTTTATTTTTTATTTCACTTTATTCTTAATTCTTGCGTATAATAAGGAAATTATAAAAATATATGTAATGGATTTAGAAAAAATAATTGTATTTTCGAAATCAATATGGATATTGTGGAGAAATGTTTTCATAGATAACTTTAAAAAATAAATTATAAAAAATATGTCCTTCTAAAACGCGGCATGTTTGGCATTGATGATTGTTACGGTGTTCTATAACAATTTAAACGGTTACGAACAAATTTCAAAATTAACATGAATCGTGACGTATTAGGGGCGAGGTCAATGCAATTATTGTTTTCGCGGGAATTAAAAATTAATAAATTTAAAAATATGTTTTTTGCCACAAATAATTAGTCATTTTTTTTTTTTACCCAACAGTATTTCATAGACTCTTATTACTTTAAAATTATATCTAAAAAACGTGATATTTCCCTATTGCAGGGCAAAATTAAAATTTAAAATTGTAAAGTACCTACCAAGTTCAAATGCGTTGAAAATAATTAAATTCTAGTTCTAATAAAAAAAATGTTAAAGTCAACGGAATATAACCTTAATAGAAAATATATTCGATAAAACCTTGCACATAACACAAGCAAGGTACAAATAATTTGCAGCTACAAAAAAAAAATATATGTATATATTTTTAGTATGTCATACATTTTGCTCTACTAGCACACTTTATTTTTTCAACAATGATTTGAGTCTATCCAAATTTTTGTAAACAAGAAATGGATTCAACCCCCTTGGGAGTTATCAGTATTAAATGCTCTTTATCTCTGTTGTAATATATTATCATTTTTTTGTTACTTAGTTTTAGAGATAGTTCTTGATGACATTCCATTGTGATTGGGTAATAACTTACATTTTTATAAAAGTTATACATTAAAATACCTACTTGGTACACTTCCAGCTAATTTTTCATTTGTTTATTTTTCCATACATATATTATTTACATAGAAATATAATTACAAAAATACACCTTAGAAAAATGCATCTTAAAATTAAGCTATAACATGAATTAGAAAAAATGCCCACAAAGACTACAGCGTCTGAGCGTGGGCCATTCCTTTTTCAATTATTAAAAACTGTATAGCACATATATATATATATGGTATGAGGTATGAAATGACCATGAAAAGAAAAATAAAGAAAAATAAAGGAAAAACCAAATTAACATATACTGATATTACGAAAATATGATTTATTTTCAGTAAGCATTTCTTTTTAATTTTAATATATATTTTTTTAAAGAATTATGAGTAAGTAATACATATTTGAATTTGTAACTAATATGAATATATAAAATTAATCGAATAAGGAAGTTCAGTATTAAAAAATAAATAAATTGTAAATAGACTTTCAAACACAGCCAAAATAAAAAAAAACATTTAAAAAAAATGTATTGTATAATATTATCAGCGTATTGATTTTGAAAGTAATCCTCCTGTGACGTCATAAGTTCTCCTCGGTGAGTTCTGATGACTGCTGGGTTGGCTACCCGTCAACCGGAAATCTATTACAACACTCTATAATTATATTTTTTATTAATTTATAATTTTTTGAAACCCGTTAGGGAATTGTGGCCACTTAAACCAGCCAATGACAGGTCATAAGCCATGTAGATTCTTAGACTTATATATTCCTTTCAATAAAATGTTCTTCATCTCTGTCGCAAAATGTTATTATTTGTATTGTATCACAATACGCCAGGAGGCCGAACACCCAGGCTAGATATTTTTTTTTGTGTTTTAACCGGGAATCGAACTTGGAACTTTCCGTGCGTTTATCAAGGGCCTTAACCACTACTCCATGGAGGCCGCTTAAGAAAGGTAGTTCTACACTGGAATATTTCTAGTTCCTGGACTTGCATCTTACCTTCAGGTAACAGATGATTGATATACGCTGCATTTAGTGTAGGTACTAATACAGTACCCTATGCACCGTTAGGTGCGGACGGGTATGATGATGATAATGATCAATTTACACCGGTAAATCGATAGTTCAATTTTCTCGTCTTAATGGGTAGGTAACATAATCCTTTAGTAAAATGTTTTAAGCTTTTTATTTAGTTCATTGTTGTAGCGATATGTTAGTTGTCAGAATTGACAATTGTCGGCTGTCGGTTGTCGGGCTTCGCGCGCACGCTATTTGTCGCGCGGACGGTCTACAAATTACCAGAATGTCCGAGAAAACGCTCGAAGCAATTTGCGAATTCTCCTGTATTCTCTCTCGTGTTCTGCCTTTTTTTAGGCGTGACTTTGGCAATGAAAAATGATGTGCGATTTCACTTAAGTCTCACAAATTGTCCTAATTATTTACGCGTACACGTATATTTATATTACTGGTAATTTTTAAAAACTAATTATTTATTACACAAAAAAATACATTGCATCTACCCGTTCTAGATTGTGTAAGATGCACATAATAGGAGATGTATATCTACTCTAGCTATGATTTTACAAATGCCCACAAGCAATAACGTAACGTCCCTCCAACCGCTACAAAACGGAAACGAGACAAGCCAGAATTTATCCGATCAGCGCTACTATCATATTCGAACATCTGTTATAGCATAAGTAATATAAACTATAGAAAATAGTAATAAATTCCCTATAATATGTAAGAAAATCTTTCATTTGAATACACGCAACCTATACAACAAAACTTTTATTTATTTATTTACAGTTTAATGAACCTTTCACATAATTACAATAAAACCAATGAAAAAAATACAACAAAAAATAGCGCAATATTAAAAAAGAATATAAACATCGAGAAAAGTATGCAATGGTAAATAGTATTTAAATATAAAAAAAGAAATATCACATCTGTAACAAATACAAATATTTACCTATATAAAAGAAAGGTAAATTTATGAAAATAGCAGTTTTAAAAAAGAGGAAGAGAAGAAAGAAAGATAAGAAAAAAGAAAGAAAGTGCTTTAAATGGAAAGTTGAAAAGTTTATTTCATGGTTTATATAAATATTAATACTAAACAATAATAATACATTTTAAAAATAATTATACACACATGAGTAAAGAGTTAAAACAAAAGTGAAGAACTAATCATTCTTTGAACTTTTAATTGTTAATTATTTTTCAAAACACAGGACTTGATCATCAGCGGCGTGGAATAAAATAAATCTAAATCATCACTGTATTGATTTGCAAGTCGGTGCATGCGAATAAAAGACTTCTGTTAAGTTAAATGTAATATATTCATTTTTACACTAAAAACATTCACTACAGTATTATTATTGGAACCTATTCTGTGTTTTTTTTTCTAAGCCAATCAACAGGCTTAAGTAAGCCCTAATAGATTGGCACCAATGAGTAATACTTAAACGAAACATTTTTAAAATATATTTAAATTAACAAAGTGTATTATTAACAAAGGTATGAGGTATATAGCATAATCTAGGCGGAAATAGCAAGTGTGACATTGCGAGTCAGGAGAGAACAACACCGCTTGCTTCTTAAATGCCTGCCCTTGCTATAGGAACACATCGACAGTACTGTTTAGTGAGATTTCGTTCACTGTTCTGAGGATCCTTGGCAGAGGGAAAAAGAATCCGATGTTAGTTTTATAATTTTCCACTGCAAAGACAGGATTGGTACGCAAGTTACGGCGAGGTACATTAATGTTGATAAGGTAAAGGGAGTTAAGTCAACGAATATACTCATATACTGTACTATATTCGTTGACTTTACCCCCTTTACCTTATCAACACAGTATTCATCTAGCTGTGATGTTGAAGGAACAAAAAAGTTATGACGTTCAAAATTTTAAAAACGTTGAGTGTTGAAAGGAAAGGCGGCACGTAATAATTTTGACCAATAGGTATTTAAATATTTCCTTTCTGTCACTCTCTCGCAGATGCCTCCCCCTTTAAGTATAATTATAAAGAGATGACGCATCATGTAACGCGAATTTAAAATCTGGTTCTAAAAATTATCGAACAACAATTATCGTAGTAGAGGAAAAGGACTTACTTTTTATACGCTTACTCTTACTCTGAATTCGAAGCAGTACGTCGTGCCCTTTTGCCAGACAAATCTGATGAATATATACTTGAACATGGTTTTTATATCTGTATCAAGAATCGAGAAACACTTTATCAAAAAAGCAAAACGATAGAGACACGCCAATGATAAATATCTATAGTGTGTAAAAAAAATATTGCTTTGGTACCATAACCCAGGGAGAAAATACGGGACTACGTTTGTATGAAGAAAAGTCGGGTCACCTTAAGGGTCGTATATTAGAATTATCACTTGGCATCATTCAATCAGAAGCAATATTACTGATGATTGAACTGTTAATTCTATTCTATCTAATTTATCTAAGTTAATTCTATCTAAGGTAATGATTGAAATATCAAATCGAAATTTCAAATTTTCTATTAAAAATTAAGACAGGAACTTACACGAAAACAACCCAAAATGCCATTCTTGCCATGTTCCGTGCGCCTGTTACGGAAATTTTGCTAAAAAATATTTTCCAGAGAAATCAAGTTAAAAATGCATTAAAACCACTTCCAAGCAAATTATTTTTCACTCTAAAACAATAAAACTTAAATATTACTCGAAAAATTTATATTGGAGTTTTGAAACATGGCCGGCGGCGGCGTCCTGAAATAATTTGAACATTATATTCATCTATTTGCCTGTTTGGAGAAATACTTTGAGATGGACAAACGCCGGTTTAAATTGTATTTTTTAAAATAATTTATATAAGGCGGGATGTAGGATTGTGTGATTACGTAAAATACCTAGCGTCGGCGACGGCTAGTTTGTGTTTTGGGCCTTAACAACACCTCCCTATAATAGTATTATTGCATATATGAACCCAGACAGAATATTATATTAAAAAATCTTAAATAGTCTATGTTAAGGGCAGATAACATACCATTATCATATTTTTGCTAATCCCTAAGGGTCTCTGTTAGCCTAGCTTTAAAAAATAATATGTAAAATCCTTTCACTTGTTATTATTATTATTTGACACTTTATATACATATACAATATATATACATATAAGGGCGGGCATATTGCCTTAAGGCAATTTCTTCCTACCTACCCAAACCGTTTAGTTTGAGAAAATTATAAATACATGGACATATTGAATCTTACAATTTTGTACAAAAATTAAAAGCAAATATTAACAAAAATAAATAAATATATAAAAGTTATTAACACTATACTATGAAGAGAGGAGAGGGGATGGGTAGAAAAGAAAAAGGATAAAGGAACAATTTAAATATTTAGATACTGACATTTATATCTTGACTTAAATGTAAATAAAGAAGGGGCGTCTCTAATATTAGTGGGTAGATTATTCCACAATCGAGCCGTTACTACTGTGAAAGAGGAGGCAAGAAAATTAGAGCGATGACAGGGTATTAAAAGGGTTCTGTCGTTACTAGAACGAAGAGATAGTCCGTGTTGTGAAAGAGGTTGGATGAGCTCTCTCAGATAATACTTGTCTTGAACATTTGAAATTATAGTATACTCAAAACTTTCTTGATAAAAATACCATATTACATTTCCGACATGTTAAAAACGAATGATCATATCGTCTTCCCGTGAAACAAAAATGACAAAAAAACGGTAAAATATTAATTAAGGAACTGAGGGCGGCGATCACAAGACATTCAGTGTTGTGTTTCCTTAAAGGAAAGATATTATTGTAAAACGAGTGTAAAAAACAGCATACGACATGAGCTGCAGAACAGCTTGAGAGATTACTGGGATTATTTTTAATAGCTTTTTTTATCTTAGGCAGCGGTGGCAAAGTAACTTACATGCAAAATGGTGTTATTGAATTTAATTAATTATTATATATCATGTTTATGGTTTAGTTTTTAGTTTAAATCACCCCAAGCACGCTGTACAATAAATGAATATATTATTTATTTATTTATTTGACGGACTTATGCAGTTCATTCTAACGATGGTAAATACAATTTCTTACAAAATAAATATTACAGGCACTAATAAAATAAAATACAACTAAATAAAATTAAAGCTAGGACAAAAAAAAACAAATTACTACCTCAAGACAAGATCCGGTCTATCTTAGTGAATTATTAAATCTATAAAGACTCAAATCAAAAAAGTCCAGATCTTGTCTTGAGTTTACAATACGACACAATCGGGACATTGGTGCATGCAAGCCATAGTTTGTGCTGTGTTGATCGAGGAACAGCACATTATTATTTCGCAACTGAACATATACCAAAAAAAATGCAGCTACACAGTGCATAGAAGGTTAGGGTTCTAATTCTGCGTTTCCAATGAAGAAATTCAGTATTTTTTTTTATTATTTGTGATTAGACTATAAAACTAAACTAAAATAAAAAAAATAATAATTTATTTATCTTACGATTTTCATTATTTATTTACTTATTTATATTTATACTATGATTTTTTTAAATTTCATTATTTTGAAATTACTACGCACGTGACATTTCAAGTTCTTTTTCTTTTCTTCTCAATGAGTTCTGCTGATTTGTCAGTTGGCTTTCTGTAAACCAGAAATCTATCACAACTCTATATCATTGGTTGATTTGGAAGACCTAGTGACGTCGATCAAAGTGGTTTGTTTTTATTCAAATCGCCGGACAATTAAATGCTTTATTTTTTACGGCGCGTAAGAAAACATTTTTATATTCAATTCCCGTAGTACTGTACTTTTTATTGCTTACAATAAATTTAAAGAAATAGACAGGAGCAAGATTGCGGCTCGTTTTTCACTTACAGAACGAATGGATGAATATAAATCTAATCTCCATTTACATTATTTAAAAATATTTCACATCGAAGTGTTGTTATTAAAAAATATATTGTACTTTGGAGTAAGTTTACACCTCGTTCAATAGCTTAATTTTAAGATGTATTTTATGTAAGTACATTTTTAAAATATATGTATGGAATGTGAGTATAGATGTATAGTAAAGATTAAGTATAGATGATGTAAGTATATTTTTTAAATATATGTATGGAAAAATAAACAAATAAAAATAATTTAAAAAAAATACAAAGCGCAAGGCCAATTTCCAGTTAAAATCTATGTATAAAATATATGAACTTAATTAATGTTATTAAATATTTGTATTTAACCACTTACATTGAAAAAGCATTAAAAAATATTACTAACCCAATTTTAGTGCATGTTCGGACATGGTGGTGTTTGCATCCCCTTTTACTCTGCATGCAATTAATGTATTTTTTCGTAAAAATTTTGTATACTACGGTGATGGTAAAGGTGAAAATATATATTGGTATTTGCATGTTGGTGTTGTGAGTGGATATTTGGTTGCTTTTTGCTTTATATGGTTAAATTGACATAAATATGAATACATCTTTGATTAGATGGCACTTTTATCTCGCGTATTTTGTACTTAAAGACACAAGATAAAACCTTTTTCTACGGCCGCGAGAGCGTTTGCAATATCACCCCTAGTAAGTCAAATGAAATATATTCATTTTTACACGAAAAACATTCACTTTAGTATAAATATTGAAACCTGTTCATCTGTTTATATTCCCAATAAAATAAAGCATAATATTTTTTTTAACTTAGTGAAAAACAGCAAACATTTCGGAAATTTACCTGGTTGAAGGCCTTTTCAAGAAAGGCTTTGTACTTTTTTTATTAATAAGTGGTATGTATAGAGAATACAATTTTGTGTGTGAAACAGAACTAGAATCCTGGACGAGTGTTTTCGAATCAATGGCTACTCTCAGGGTCTTGATTACAATGCGAAGTTAACAGACAATTGAAAAAGATAACTTGTCCTATTCTTCTCTAAATCTAAAAAAGTAAAATCGAATTTTCTGTACGAAAATGCGATTTTTTTATGATTCATTATTAAAAACATATTCTACTACATGTAACTGACAAATGCATTTCATTTTTTCTAAATAAATATTATCACTTCCGTTTAACGAGATCGATTTCAATTTATAGACCATAAAAGGAAACTCTGTTAACTTCCCACTAATCGGGACACAGGTAATATTCCTGAAAATGGTAAACGAGGGGAAAAAAGTCCGTGTCGTAGTGGTTGGTGAATTCGCCTACCATGCTTGAGGTCCTAAGTTAAATTCCTCGGAGAGTCAACGTAAAATATTTGTTTATAAGGTAAAATATTTGTTTATAAAGTAAATTATTTTTTTATAAAGTACTTTTGGACTGCAATATTTCGCTGTCCCTGGATTGCCACCTAAAGCATAGGACTGCTCACCTTACTTTTTTGTAACACATGATTGAAATACACAGGAGCATTTTTCCAATGCAGTGCTTAATGCACTTTTTGAAAATACATATCAGTGCTTTTGTAGGATATTTTACAAAGTTTTACAAGGGACCACTAAGTGTTGAAATTGTACGCAATGCTAGTGTTTCATGCTTTCAACAAAGGACTTTCTTATATCATTTTATTACAAAACTTCATATTAGATATACATTAAATACCAGGAACACAGAAAACCTATATAGAACTTGTCACCCTCGTAATTACCACAAATATGGTTTTATTTCCCTGTTTTGTAACAGGGGAACTGTCGGAACAAACGGGCTTTTGTACAGTGGGCGTGGCGTCACATTTTCTATGCCGCCGGGTCGCGAGTTTGACATACGAAATGACACCGCCAATAGACGCTGCACTAACAGACGAAGCCGACACCACAGACCCCCTAATCCTATTTTTTAAGGGGCCATAACTCCAACAAATATGTCAGATATTTTCAACCCTGACGTGAGAGGATTATTTGGATTATCTCAGGCGCTTCTGCAATGAAATTCATAATCAGGAATCAATATTATTAAAGACTTATCAAAATCTTTAATTTTATTATTTATCAACATTAATTTACACTGTACACTTATAAAATATAAATTTTACAGAACCTAAAATGAAGTAAATAATGCATTAAATTATTTTCATTTGAATGAATCATCTCTAATTAGGACTATACATCATAATGAACAGAAGTAAGAGGGTGTGATAGTTTAGATAATTTCGGTTGTCTACGATAATCTGAGCCGGGTTACCCGATTTAATAAACTATTCTATGTAAATGTATCTAAAACAAACTACATTGCACACTCGCCAATAAGGAGAATTCATGCGTTTGCAAATGAATACGCATATGATATAGATATATTTAATATAACACATTTGAATTTTAAAATACAGTGTATCAATTTACTATGTTCAAATTGAAATACG
Organism: Micrasema longulum; assembly: GCF_059751315.1. Classification (NCBI taxonomy): domain Eukaryota; kingdom Metazoa; phylum Arthropoda; class Insecta; order Trichoptera; family Brachycentridae; genus Micrasema; species Micrasema longulum. Next base: position 70,028 of record NW_028278894.1, on the reverse strand, counting down.
TAAATAATTCTATAGTTATTTCAATTATGTACCGTTTATTGACTTACATCTGTATTCTAAAAAAATATTTTTCTAACTTCTTCTAATTTTTAGATTATTTTAATATTTAACTTAATACTTATATTTATATAACTTATACGAAAAACTGCACTTCTGTTCTTTTCACTGCAATATGTATAGTAAACGCATATATTTTATACTCATATGTAAAGATGTTTTTTTTCATATTTTTTTTTGCTACTTCCGTGTAAAATATACATCTGTCTTTATATGTATGTACAACATGTAAAAACCTACAAGGCGTTTAAATACATAAATAAATAAATAAATAATCAGATTAGTTTGCATATTTCCTAAGACTGAATATATTTTTATTTAAAACGAAATTTGTAAATAAAGGGAAAACATTTTAAGAAGGTAATAAGGAAATCTACAGACAGGCCATAAGTCCTGTAAATGCCTAGACTTCCATATTTCCTTATCAAAATGTTTTACCTCTCAGTTGCAACAAATTTAGTTTTAAATAACTCCCTAGGGAGGAAATCCAGCCTGTCTGCAAACATTTGGACATGCTCAAACCATTGTTGAATTAACCACCTGGTAAAGAAGAAGTATACAAATTGTAAAATTGTTTTCAGGCGTTGACTAGTAGGTGAAATGGCTCAGCCGGATGAATCTCATCCACATGATAAAGGTTTCAGCTCTTTTACTTCACAAAAGTCAACAGATGGAAGAGTTGAGGAAATGTGGATGTTTTAACAAAAAAAGGTGAATGTTACACAGTGTGTAAAGTGGCCACTTAAACCAACCAATGACAGGTAATAAGCCCCGTAAATGCCTAGGCTTCCATATTCCCTTCTCAAAATGTTTTTCCTTTCTGTTGAAACAAATTTAGTTCTAAATAACTTCCTAGGGAGGAAGTCCAGCCTGTCTGCAAACATTTATACATACTCATACTCAAAACATTGTTAATATTTTACATTATTTCCTAAATTCGCGACTTATCATAGTGATATAAAATTAATAATATTATTGTGGATATTTTATGAAGGGCCATTTTTGTAAAAATCGCCTCAAGGGCGCTGTACAATAAATGTCCCAACTTAATGTATTTCATTATATTATTACCTTCTAACATAAGAAGGAAAATTCATATTATTGAATCCAAAAACTTTGAAAAATAAACATGAAAATTGGCAGGCTTATTGCTAATAGACCCTACACCTACTGTGGGTATAAGTAATTATATATTTTAAATCATTTGTACGCACCTAATAAAAAAATAATATGGCTAAAAATAGAAATAAGTGGAATTTATTTTATAAGCAAAATAGGCAGACCATAGACAGAAAAACAATATTTTCAGCAGTTATATCTAAATCCTTGTAGACCAGCCAATAACAGTTCAAGTCTTATAAATGCCTTCACTTCTATTTTCCTTTTTCAAAAATGTTTTCAATCTCTGTTCTAGAAAATTATATTTTTTTAAACATTTAAACATTTTTTAATCATTTTTTGCACCACAACAGGCCAGGATGCTCCCATTAAATATAAAAAATAAATAAAAATTATCCCGCCCAAGAGAAAGACGTCTGCTGAGAATCTGGCTTTTATAACGTGTTATTATGTATTAAAGTTTTTGTGTTTTCTCTTTTATTTGGACATTTTTTTATTTTCGATGTACATATTTTTCTTTTTTCCATAGTAATAAGAGTTTTTATATGTTTTTATAATTTAAGAGATAAAATTATGTATATATATTAGAACTTAACTATAAGCACCTGCGGACGAACTGCATTTTATGCAGTTTAGTGGGACTTGATAATTTATATGTTGAAATATTGAGTGTTTCTACTGACATTTGTTAGTGGAACTGCATTTTAATTATACACAAAAGTAGAATAAAACTATAAAGTATTTTTATTACTATAATTCATGCGTTAATTTTTGTATGCTTTTAATAAATAAATGTTACGAAAATGATCTAGATACGTTACAATTGAAGTTCCAATGCAGTGCCGTATGCACCACTGCGAAATGATGATAGTATTTCAAGATTTGCACTTTCTCGGAGAGAGCTTTTTAAAAACACTCACAAGCACAGTGTATCATATAATTTCTGAAGTACGTATCTAACTTATTACATTTCAAGCTTATAGGTTTCATTTCGAATACAATTAGAAGACATTCTGTCACTTCCTCGTGACAATGGAGTCTGCAGTCTGGTACAGAGATCGCGTCATTAGTCATCTCTCGGCTTTGTGGGTTACCGATGCGTGTCGCCACATGTGCTGGCGTTCCGCTCGCGTGAGCGCCCAAAGCGGGATACGCGTCTTGTCCTGGAGACGGTTTTACCCGGTCTTCCCGCCACCGACGCCGGCGGCGCGACGCACGGAAACGGTTATAAGAAAAAGCGCATTCACATGCTAATTATTTTAACTTACCCAAACTTTATTATCATCGATTCTTTCATTCCCGCCGATTTTCGGTCCGCCATTTTGGCATTAAAAAAAAACATTTTTTTAGCAGCTAAACAAAAATACATATTTATTTTAAGGAAACATCTTAAGAGGGTTAAATTCCAATATTAATCTGCAAATATTTCGACATACTCAAAATATTGTCAACAATACATATTAAAATAAGAAGTTGAACATTAAGAAAAAGTACTTTTCATTAAAAATAGTTTTTTATAGTTCAAACATAAATTAAGACGCATTTTTTCTGGCTGCGATACGCTCCCACTTGCTATATAATGATGCTTATGCTTCCGCACACGAACACTTACTCCCACACAAATACACTCAAACGCACCTCTACACTTACTCTCATACAAATACGCACAAACTCACCCCTTTGTGGTACCACAATTTAATATATATGATTTTTATTTAGAAACTTCGCTGGTGTCTCTTTAAACAGTATCTTTTTTATGATATTATATCATTGTTGACTGTTTGTTTCAGTAAAATGAATAAATAAATAATTTTTTGTTTGTAATAAAAAAATATTTTTTCGAGGTTTCGAGGTTCCATCCTTATTATCATAAGTATAAGTCCTGATGATGAAGAAGTAACTTCGAGAACGGTCAACGTATAACAAAGTAGTTTATACAAATTTACAAACAAATACTGAAAAAAGATTTTGGTCGTAATATACACATTTTTTGTTGCCACGTTTAATTTTATAGCGAGAATCTAATTTAATACGACGGCGAAGTTAAATTATATCCGACTTTGTTGAATAATCAAAATGATTGGTTAGCATAAACGAATAATGAAATTATAATATTAATCTGTAAAGTGTAATTCAATCAAACTTTGGGAATATTTCGGAACGCTAGAGCCACCTGACTCCATAAAAATTATATTGGAGTTTAGACGCACGGCCGGCGGCGTTCTGAAATAATTATATCAATAAATTAATTTATTTGTCAGTTCAGAGGAATGCACGTCGGTTAAAATTGATTTTAAAAATACGCATAACCATAGTGATAACAGTCTTTTGTAACTGAATTAAGTACAAGTAAACAAAACTTTTGCTACGATTCGTGTTTGTAATATGGTCATAAGGAAGAATGATGTTTGATTTATTAATTTTTATTTAGGAAAAAAACAACAGTGTTTACATATATTGTATACAGAAAATAAGAATATATATAAATGAAAATTGTGAAAACAGTCAATATAAATTTTCCACAGTGGTGTAAACTATTGATTAAGTACATTATCGGTATCAAAATGAAAAAAAATTAACAATTAAGAAAAGTTAGGCACTTAGAAGTTGCAAATAAAATAAAAATACATATATTTACATACAGTAATAAAAACAAAATAAATAGGAACAAGATAAATTTAAAGAATTAGAAAAGAAAAAAAGTTATATAAAAATAATGTAAAAGGTACAAAATATAATAATGAACATACGAGTACATACATAATTACTTACAATGATAATGATAATGTTCGACATAAGCCCCCATATGATTTGCCAAAATCGTAGTGAAAGGGACAATAAAAGCAGAAAATTGAAATTAAAATCGCAGGTTATGAAATTGAACATTTTAGAGAGTAACTCGTTTATTGACAAAAAACATTGATTTTTATTTTGAGCGAAACCAATAAGAAGACCCACGGTCTTTAAAATGGTTTAGGGTATGTGGAGGAAATGCATTCACTGTAAATTAAAAAAAATATGTGAGACGGGATGTGTGATTGTGAAAATTCAGCGTCGGCGGCCGGCAGTTTTGTGTATCGGGCCTTTAACTAATAAATAATTTATAAATCGTTCCATTGAGTTCACAATTTTTTTTTTTCAGAATAGGTGACTTTATTTAATTGTTGATGTATAAAACAAATCTAGATCATCACATTATTAATTTGCAAGCATGCGGGTACGTAATTAGCAGAAAACAGAATTTAAAAACATTTTGTTTTTACTTTTTTTTGTTATTATGCCTTGACAAGCAGTCGCTTGTTTTCAATGCCAGGGTCTTCGTTGGCTAGGTGGTGTTCGTGCAGCACAGTGCGTACAAGATTGGCAAGCTTCCCTCCGATATACCGTCTATCGTCCCTCTGCCTGTAGTAAGCCAGCCGTGGTCAGGTGAAGAGACACGCCACGTTGCCTGCTAACGGCGCTTGAAGGACGAACCAGGTCAGTACACGCTAATGACAAGCCAATTATATGGCCGAATTATATTATAAATGTAAATTAATCAAGTGAAAAAAATCTGTTACGAATCCGGATAAATCGACACGGTTTGTTCACGGGCCATAGGTCCGAAGTTTTTAATGGCTAAATTTTCATCTAGGTTTTTAATATATAATACATACATATTTTTATTTACACAAAACATATTTACACATTTTTAAACAAAAGTTACGTTGCTACATTTCGAATAAAGTAAACTGTACGTAAAATAAAATAAATATAAATCAACTTTGTTTTTAACCACTTTTATTTTCTACCGATAGGTTTCAAAGCTACACAAGCTTCTTTATTTATTTATTTATTTATTAGCGGGCATTGTCTATTTATCCAATTTAATGGGTTTTAATGTTATAATAAAAGAAAATTTAAAAACATTTTAAAAAAAGAAATGAAGTAGTGACAAACATAAGGGACATCAAAACAATATCTGGACTTATTTGTATTTTTTATTTAAAATAAAACACTTTGTAAATTTACCACACAAGAGTTTAATACATTAAAACACGACTGTATTAAACTCTTGTGTGGTAAATTTACAAAGTGTTTTATTTTAAATAAATTCAAAATGTTTTTCCACAAAGTAAATGCTGAAACAATAAATAATATAAGATCTGGACTATTTAATAAGTGCTCGTTTAAACCGTTGTAAACTTAAACCAAAAATTCCAGATCTTGTCTTGAGTTAAAAATACGACAAAAACGGGTCATTGGAGAATTAAGGCCATAGTTTGTTCTATGCGAATTGATGAACAGTACTTCATTGTTTCTCAACCTACGAGTCGGAATAAGGAATTTTTATATAGAACATCGATTATACCATTTAGTATGCCGAACATATACATGGAATCAACTACGTTTTTGAAGACTAGAAATACCTTTTTCTATTCCAAGCATCTACCCTACTTTTCGAAGCATGCGATGTTGGACTGATTCAATGTGATTTATGCGATTTACATATAATGGAGACCAGACCACGGAGTCATATTCTAGTTGAGCAATAAAGAGTTTTGATTGTACGAACATTAATAAAATCAAAGGATATTCTGTTAATGAAGCCAAGTAATTTCAGTGATTTATTTACTGTATTATCTATATGCTCGTTCTATGTCAGTTTATAGTCCAAAACAACTTCTAAATCTCTGATGGACTTAACTACATTAATTTTGGAGTTTTCTAATAGGTACTCTAAGGAAATCTGTTGTTTTGTTCTATGAAATGTCATTATTTTGCATTTTTAAATATTTATTTCTAATCTATTAACTATACACCATTAGTTAAAAGAGTTAATGTCTGATTGAAGAAGAAAACAGTCTGGTAAAGTTTGAATTATTTCGAGAATTTTGTTGTCGTCCGCGAAGACCCAAAAGTGAGAGTTCGAGAATATCAAGGTATACATAATTTATTTGAACTAAATTTACCATATTTTAACTCAACTTAACTTATTTATTTTATTATAATGAATTAACACAAAAGTAGTGCTTTAAATATAAATTATACAAAATGTTCTCGTTTAGAGAAGTTTTACAGTTTTCAAAACAGTTTTTTTTAAAGTAAGATATGACTTTAAATAAAATAAAATAGATAGAGACTGAACATTTTGAAAAGAGGTAGTAGAAAGGTTGTAGTACGTATTACAACTGACTTTGTAAAAGAAAACCTTTACCCAACCTTTGTATTATAAGCTTCAAGGAATAATTGCTGCGGATACAGGTACGTTAATTCGAATGTAAAAAAAAAACATTTCCAGTTCCTTGGAAAACAATTGTTAATTGAATATTTTGTAAGAATAAATAAATTTTGATTATTTGAATATCACTCCACATTGTTTTTTTATTTAATTAAATATTTTATAATAACTGTCGCTTTTTATGAGTTATGTTTATTGAAGAAGTGAGTATTCTTCTAAATATTGGCAATAATGTGTGTAAGTATACTCTTCTATGTAGGCCGGATAAATCATATCGAATCGGTGCAACATCGTTTGCTAAGAAAAGTATTATGGATGATTGGTCTCGAGAGGGGAGACTACACTTACGGAGAAATGGAGTCAATGTTAAAAATCTCAAGTCTACAAAAAACGTAGAAATAACATTGACTCCATATTTTTGTTTAATTTGCTAAATGGCTTAATTGATGTACCATCGTTACTGGAACAAGTAGCATTCAATGTTCCGATCCGCCGGTTGAGAAATAATAATGTGCTGTTCCTCGATCAACACTGCACAAACTATGGCTTGCATGCATCAATGTCACGATTGTGTCATATTGTAAACTCAAGACAAGATCTGGACTTTTTTGGTGTAAGTCTTTATAAATTTAAAAATTCACTAAGATAGACCGGATCTTGTCTTGAGATAGTATTTTTTTTTTCCTAGCTTTAATTTTATTCAGTTGTATTTTATTTTATTAGTGCCTGTATTTATTATAAGAAATTGTATAAACCATCGTTAGAATGGACTGCATTAGTCTGTCAAATAAATAAATAAATAAATTATGATACTTCTGCTTTATTGAACTTGAATATTTTCGTAAAATATTGACAAATAATGCCCTAAAAAAATCTAGGTATATTATGGATAATAGCTAATTTTTTTAATTCTCGACGTTTTATTTCCATAAGGGGATATGCTATTAAATTCATGTATGTTTTATTTTTAACAATGTAATCTCCGCAACAAAAAAAAAATGTACCTCCAATGACAACTGAGTAAATCTAATTAAATCATTGAAAATAGGAAACAACATTCTGACGATAGGAACATCTCTCATTTTAACACTAGCGCCGTGGTCAAGCTTCTTCCAAAACATCTCTCTTACTAGAGGCCGACGGATAGTTTTCACTACGTACAACTTTTGACAACTTACTTGTTTAAGAAAAGCATTTTACGAAAAAATATAAAAACACTGAATCAATTAATATGTTGATCTTCATCTTATGTTTCTAGTCGGTTTAGCTAGTAACAAATTGCGATGAACTTTCTTTAAATCGCCCGGTGGATGGAAGTTTTACTTACATAATTAAAAATAGTAGGTACCTACTTTGAAGTGCAATAAAAACGAGGTAAATTACTTTTTTTATAATAAACCCAAAACAACTTAATCTGGACGTGGGTCATTTAAATTACTTTCCTTTAAGGCTGTAGTCTGGTTAAACGCACGTAAAATGAGGAAATTGTACGAGTTTGCCATTTTAAAACGAATGTTTTTTTTAATCACGCGATAATAAAAAAACGTAAATTAGGTAAAAACAATAACTTTTAAAGGTATTTCTGTTAAAAAATATACTTAAAAGTTTTATGTAACAAAAATGTAATTACTTTAAGACCGGCAGATTACGCCATTTCAAATTTAGACTAAACTTAGGTATTAGGTATTTCAATAAAGAATAAGTATTGAACTAAAATTTGTTTAAAAATTTAAAGATAATGAATTAAATATGAAAGTGGCCGAAGTAAAACCTTCATTTTTGTTTTTGAAAAGAAATACAAGCATTTTAAATCACATGCATTTTTTTGACATTTTCCTTTATTTCTACGTAAAATTATGCCGTCGGTAATACTTTGAAAAATATATTTATTGAAATATTTTAGTTGAAACCTTTTTTATAGAATTGTATTTTTTTTTTTTTAAAGAAGATAATTCTGGTTGTAATATTCAATTTACAACAATATCTTATTAACGTTTTTATGACCTTCATACCTGCCCTTATTGGTACCGGTAATTCACATGATCCGAACGGGGGACCAAACGACCCCAGCGCCTAATTTTTACTCGTATATAGCGACACGAGAATAAAAAGTTGGAAGTGTTTATGATCGTGCAATACTTTATTCATGTTTTCACGTACATGTATTTTACTCATTCGTGTATTTGATTCATTTTTGTTAGTTTGCCGAATGCTCATGTACATAAAGTGAAATCGACCCTTGAATTATTTACGTCTTTTTTTGTTTTAATATTAAACGATTTGAAAATTTAAAAAAAAACAAAGGAAAACGCTTCTTTGTCTTATTTTCACGATTGCAAAAAATATAGGGCAAGTGGCTTTAATAATACTTGAGTTATCGAATTAAAATCGGTCCATGGGGGATCCAATTCCCCCCTTCGGTCTGGCTAGGTTAACATTATGGGAGTTTTTAAAGTGTTGGACATGGAAATATTTGGTAAAAAGTGTTGGCGTATAAATGGCCAAGTAGGTACTCAGTAATAAGTCCTAGCAGAGTGTGAATGCCAACTACTTTTGGTCTTATTTAGATTGTTTTCGCAATTGATTCGCAAGGCGTCACGCGTCGCTTCATGACGCAGGAATTCGGATCCAAAATGCTTCTCGTCTTTGCGCGTAATAAACAAACTAAGGAACACGAATTTCTATATGAAGCACACAGAACAACAGTGCAGTGCTACAAGTCCACTAAATTCACAAGTTTTATTAGTTTTGTGAAAAATAATCAATTGACTGATTTTCATCGTTTAATTAATCTACATACTTAATATTTAAAGATAAATACTATTTTTACAGTCAACATAATTATATGTTTTATTATTTTCTCCAGATTTTCTGCGTCGCGTCTAGCTATGTGATCGAAGAACTGCAGAATACGTTGGCAGCATAAAGAAGACGAAGAAGCAGAACAGAGCTGCAGCTCGACGGATCGACCAGGTGAAAACAACCTCATGGGCGACCCTATATGGAGCTGTGGAGAGGGCGCAGAGCCGCGAAGAATGTAGACGCTTTGTCAATGGAATGACTGATGAGAGCACCAATGATCACGACCCTCAGAACTGAGGAACGACAGAGAAGAAGAAGAATTATATGTTTATAAAGAAGAAGGGTCACAGCCAATGCAAAATTTACCCAGGGCTGACACGAAAGATACCTACGCCAGATTTTTTGTTATATGAAATGTAACAGAAATGTGTATTAAAAAAAAAATTAAGTGGCTAACATAAAAATATTTTGCCTTTTGTTTTTCTAAAGGCGAAATATTAAAGTTTTTTTATCCACTTCTACTAGTATACTCGTACCCGATTTTGAGCTCTTTAGAATCATCCGAATAAGCCGAAATTTTTTTTTCTTGTCAGGAGCATCCTTTTTATATATTTTTATGCCGTGATTTTTTGCCCTTCCTCATCCCATATCCAGAATTCTGAATTTTCCCAAGACGAGTTGGATCATTATTACTATAGTACGCCCGTGTTACTCTATGTCCCCGCCCTCCCGGTCACGTCCATGCTGGGCGGCGCGTGTTGTAATCCGCCCACTTCTGAATCCTTTTATCTTCCTTCGTTTTTGAATCCTTCGTCTGTATGGTGATATTTCTCACCATTTACCGGCGGATGGCGCGCTTTACTCGAGGTTTACAAATTTACAACTTTTCTGCGAATTGCAACAGAGTGGAATTGCATTTTTTGCTTTTTCTCTTCCATTAATTTTGAAATTAGAGAAAAAGTACGATAGGTCAAAGCCCTATTGATGTCTAGACTTCCATTTTTCGTTAATTATTTGCACGAAAATATAAAACCAACCTGCTGTTAGCACGCATGCTATTAAAAGCTAACACCAACGTGAACTGATTTTAATTAAAAATATCCTCAAATCTTACATACTTACAATAATGGCTTAGATGTAAGTAAAATGAGAATATTTTTTATTAAGAAGCCTTTGAAAAATAATGTTACTTTTAATTAATAATCAAATAACTTTTCAATATAGCCCATTATACGATGTTCTATTGTAACGGTCACCCTATTCGTCGTAAATTCTTATTTCTCCCTTCCTCACTTCCTTTTTCCCGAATTATTGTTCCTACAAGATTAAACATGTTTATATTACAATCAGTGCTTGTTAGTGTTAAATACTAATAGCATGTGTCCTATCAGCGCGTTGATTTTATATTGAAGTGAAACTACTATGGTGAAGGTGTATAGTGGGATTTGCATCTTAGTGTAATCAGTGGAATGTCATGGTACTTTTTTGAACTTTTGCATATATTTATTGTATTAAAATTATGGAAAATTTACCTTTTGCACATATATCGCGAAGATATTAATTGTTGTTTAAGTTTAATTGGTGGATTATTGGTGATAATTATTTATATTAAAAATAAGTACTTAGGTATTTTGTCTTCTGTTGTCAGCAGCTGAGGCAGAGAGATGATGTTGAATACATACTAAATCACAGAAAAGAAGCGGTGTATATATTTTATTACTTATATGTATGTACAGGCAGGGTACAAATTATGAAAAACAATATGCCTTGCCTATAAAGAAAGTCACTGTTCGCCATTGCCATTCGCACGGGATTTTTCAGAATTTCGTCCATTCGTCATTCCAAAACACAAAATAAATATTTTTGCAAACGTCAAACGCTGGTCTTCTCACCAACAGAGGGGTGTACTTATGTAAGAATACGATTATTAAAAATGTATTGAATTTTATATTATTTAAGTTTAACCAAAAATCCAGTAAAAACAAAAAAATAGGTAGAAATTATGAGAAATTTGATGAAACAATCTTATTTAGATCCACAAAAAACAAATGCTGTTTGTAAACATTCAAAAACAAACTTTTTTATACCCAAAAAAACAACATCTTTCCATTTTTATGTAAATGCATTCTCCTCTAATGCAACCCTGGTAGATCGATGAATAAAACATTTATGATCCCAACTTCTTTTTTACATATTAAGGAATTATATATATATATAAAGAAGATGACATATCTTATTTTGCCATCTACCATCTCCAGTACCATAAAGATAAGATTTTTACAATCATGAATCATGATTCACGAGTTTTAAAAACAAAATAAAGCTTTTACGTCTTCCGGTGCCGAAATATTTTTTTAAATAAAAAAACGTTATCGGCACATATGCAAAACTGACTTTCCAGAACATTCTGGGAAGTCGTTTCAAATAAAAATGAAGTCAAAAAACAAGAACGTGTTAATTTGTCGCAGCGCGGCGGTCGGGTGGGTGATTTGTGGTTCATTCTATACTTTATTTAGATACTTCTTGTATTCACAGTATTGTAGCTGTTATCACTGGCCCCGAGAAAAAAAGGCTAAGTGTACATCGCGGCCTATTTTGATTACAGTACAAAAAATGAGCTCCTTCTTGATGTTAAAGGGTGATTAAGATTACTAAGTAATTTAAGTATGTCAATAGATACCGGTACAAGGTAGGTATTTCAAAAAAATCTGTGCCATGGAGGACAAACCACTAAAGTCACATTGAACAAAATGTTTAGACAAAATGATTGTGTGATTGTGCGATATTTAAATCATGATAACTTTTGAACCAAATGAGGTAATTTCAATACATAAAGAGCTTCCAATGTAAAATAATGATTATTTCGATAATAAAACTACATATTATTTAAATAGCGTATCTAGCACTACTGATGTTTTTGCGTTAAAACAAAGTGGACTTCAGATTTTCATTTCAGCATAAACGAAAAACTTGGACGAAAGTGAACTTTTGTGTTTTAATCACTAATAAAAGATCTTATTGCGATAATTTCTGCATTTTTATGTTAAAAACGATAAAAAATGGACTAAGAAATATAAATATTTTATTGATATTTCACTGTAAAACCACCTTTGTACCCACAAAAATCATATCAAACCGTTAGATCAGTGCAAATGTTTTCCAAACCACTTTGATTTATTTCTATGTACAATTTAAACAATTCTTTTGGAAAAAAGCAAGAAAAATTATTATTTTTAAACTTGTGTTATTTAAATAAAATTAATATACAATTTCGTGTTATGTAATGAACGAATCGGTATTTAGACTTTAAAAATATTGTTATAATTATTTCGAAATAGGCAAAAAATTATGATGGTAAAGTTTTATTTTTGTTTCCATGTGACATTAAATATAAATTTTCTAAAATTAGTTTTTGTTTATTTAACTATTATTATTTTGCAAGTGAAGTGAAATAGAGTACTACGCAAGTATGATTTTTTGACATTGTATTTAATATTATATAGAGTAGTACATTTTTTAATTTTTTTTAAATCATAAATTTCATAAAAAGTACATGTTTTAAAAAAATTCTATTTAGATGTAGTATACATATAGTATATACATATACATATACATATAGTATACATATAGTATACATATAGTAAATGTTATTACTGTAACTTTCCAAAAAAGAGACTAATTATCGGCGTATAATGATAACGAGTTGTCTTGTTTCATACGATCACTAAATCGAAGCCAATTATAAACACCTCTCTCCCACTTCCACTCCCACCAAGTCTACTATATACCTACCATTGTGTCTTTCTACTTTCTTTTATAATAATTTTCTATGCATAAATATGTCCTTAAAAAAGCATATTGGGCGTATATATAAATAAATAAATAATTTTGTAATATCAGTAAATATTATATTTTTTGTAATGGTTGTGCTTTTTCTATAATAAATAAAATAAAATATGCGTATTTTGAGTTACCTACAAATGAGACAGCTTTAAATACCGTGGGTCTCCCTCATACAAAAGAGCAATGTTTTTTTGACAATAAACGATTTTCTCTTTTAAAATTTCTAAATTTATTTATTTATAGCGATTTTAATTTAATCTTATTTCACTATTTTTACTACCTCTTTCAGATATGGTCGTTTTTCCTCATGACCATATTGTAAACACGAATGGTAGCAACAACTGTGTTTACTTGTATCTATGAGGAAGTTCAGTGGTATTTAAAAAAAGTTTGTTTGTTAATAGACTATTAAACTAAGTCAAATTTTAAAAAAAATATCTTATTATCAACGCTATGAATTTTTTAGTTTAGTATTTCTGAAATTACTCCGTATGACGTCTCAAGTTCTCTTCCGCTTCTTCTGGGTCAGTTCTGTCGATACGTTGACGGTAAGTAAACCGGTTATCTTCCACAATCCTCTTATCAATAATTTTTTGATTCATATGAACTAGTGACGTCGTTAAGAGTAGTTCGGTTTTATTAAAATATTTTATTCGTACATTTTCAAAAAACTTTGCCGTATAATTTAATGCTCTAATTTTTACCGCGAGAGACATTTTTTTTGTATTTAATTTCCCCGGGGGCCGAAGATTTTAATTCAGTTACAAGAGTATATAAATACCTATTACAGAATTTTTATAAATTTAATAACATCGAATTACATTTTTACTATTTTAATTTTTTAAACTTCTTAACTAAGACGCCCTTCTTACAAGTCACCTAAATCTACATTTATTTTTTTAAAAAACGGCACGTATTACGTTACCGCGATATACTTATACGCAATGCTTTTTGGAAGCGCACTTGGCGGACATGGCGTGTGACGTCAAAATGACGTTACGCCAACTGCTAGCCGTTTTGTATTTGCTCGTTTATGATCCCGAAAACATATTTTTTAAACATTGATAGTTATATCATTAGAATCGTAAAAATTGGCTGAAAATAATTAATACACTTTCAACGTTATTCCCGATTCGTGAAAATAATCTATTTCATATATTGTTTCTTAATAAGTATGCAGAATACTTTCGTTTTAAAAATGGAATGCAGTCTAATAATAGACGCTGAACTCGCTTAGTTTGAAAGGTGACGTAAACATCCATTGGAATACAATAAATTAAAATTAATTGTCTTTAATGAACGTCCATGACAGCTGGGCCAGAATTTGCCAGCTGAATTAAGAGGGGTTGAGACCTTTTCCACCCCCTTTGACATCTTGAAAGACGCGTGAAAACGTTCTCGAAGCTTCTAATATATCAAACATCGGCATTCCGGGGGTCGCCGATTTTGTTAGGGATCCCCTTAACCCATTTTTCAAATATCTGCTTAAAATAGATTGTGCATAATTTATACTTTTAGAAATAATTGGAAATATTTTCATATAGTTATGAAAAACCAAAAAATTAAAAGTATTTATGACCAATTTTAAAACATGCGTTCTTGACAAATTTTTACATTAAATGTTTATATTGTTTATTTTTATTTCTGCATAGGTAAATTAGTTATTAAAAGGAAAGGCGGACTGACTTTTCTTCATACAAATCGTATTTTTTCCCTAGATTATGGAACTAAAGTCTGTTCATTACTACAAGAATTTCCAAATAAACAAATCAGCCGCGTGATTTTACACATATCATCTTAATCGAAACGGCACGTTAAAATTATAGCGAATTGACATTTATTGAATTCGTTTGTGCCTATTTAAATTTGATTATATTTATATTATCTTTTTTTTATACATAAAACTCCAAAGTTAATGATTTTATTAAAAATATCAATGAAAACGCCTTGGTTAGTATATTATTTTCAAAACACCAAAATTTTATTTCCATAAGATATTTTATATATTTACTAAAAAATGGCAAGTTAAAAAAATAACTGGGAACGAGGCCAGAAAAAGCAAGCGCTGCATTTTTCAATACAAATACTGTCTGGGGATCGGATAATTACTCAGTGAAAACTAAATGACGCCTGTAAAACGCCTGCATACCACCTATTATATTCTATGACTGCGAATTGTGGTATCTCACTAGAGCCTAAAACTGCAAAATACTCAGTTTTGAGAATAGGTGTCTAAGAATAATTTTGAGTGTTCGGTGGTTTATTTTCGTGAGGAATAAATAAATAAGGGAACGGACTCGGCAACTTCCGGAGACAACTGATATCAAGCAGGGACGATACAGCTGGCTTGGCCATATACTGCGGATGCCTCCCGAGAGCCTTAACCACGTTTGCCTTCTTTACAAAGCATCAAGTTATCGACGACTCGGAAGTCCTGACTGTTAGTCGCCACTACAGGACGCGAACCTGGGACAGAGAGACCTGGAGGCTGTCTGTAGACACAATATACTCCAACTAGGTAGAGAACAGTTAAAATGATAAAAATGACTTGTTGAACTGATTTTTTAAAATTAAATTATTTAAAAAAATATAAAACAATGATGTGTTGAGGACACTTTACAATATGTATATATTTTTTTATTTTTCTTACAGTATGGTATTTGAAAAATAATAATATTTAATTTGTGACTTTATTCTTTATGTTGTATAATATTCTGCCGGTCAATAAATTGGTTTACAGAAATACATGGCAAGAAATTAATGTCATTCTAAACCTTGAAAGTGAGAGTCAGGGGTCATATATTTATGAGATTAGAGCACAGACATACCGTGTGTATTTTGATACTGGAGACTCAAACGATAATGTAGAGAGACTCAAACGATAAAAGTAGAAATGTATGGATACATAAAAAAATAATTTAATGGTACTTTTTAACCAATATTTAATATAATACTTAATGAGGAAGTTTAGTGTTTTTTTTATTTTATTGTTAATATACTATTAAACTAAGCCAAAAATATTTTTTTAAAATTTTTATGTATCGTATTATCCGCGCTAGAATTTTTCAAAGTTTTGTATTTCTGAAATTAAACAGCGTTATTCTTCCTAGATTCGTCTCTTAACGGCAATTGAACCGAAAATCTTCCACAACTCTCTTATCGTTGGTTGATTAAAAAAAAACTAGTGACGTCGATCGAAGCAGCTCGTTATTATTAACATATTTTTTTCGTATATTTTCAAGTAACTTAGTCGTATAATTTGATTCTCTATTTTTTACCCTGTAGGGTTGAAATTACTCATTGCTGATAGACAAGTACATATTACACATTCATTCAATTGAAAAATATTGTTAAAATAATTTAGAAAGACTGCAGTAAAATAAAATAAAAAATTTTAAGGCTTCTTAAAATCGTTTACAAATGCCCTAAAAAGGCGAAACAACTAACCGTTTTTTTTATTTAAAAAAAAAAAAACGATAGACTTAAAACAGTGTTTGATTTTAATGTTAAAATTATCATATGGATAAATACAAAATAACGCCAACTCAATAAATAAAATGCTATTAGCTAAAAAAATTCATTGAGTAAAAAATATACCATCATCACCATTCCCTTTCCGCACCTAATGGTGTATAGGGCACTGCATTGGTACACCAATCGCAGCGTATCTTGATCATTTTTTAAGGTAAGATGATCAATCTTACGCTTCAGGCACCAGTCCAGTGACTACGAAATATTTCATATCAACCATGTCGGGAATCGAACCCAAGACCTCTTGCATGGTAGGCAAACGCGCTGACCATTACACCACGAGGCCGGCAGAAATATATATAACATGTTAAACTAAAATTGTAAAATGTCTTCCTCGGTACGGGTTTTCCCAGTGAGAAATACATTGTCAATTCAATTATATAAAGACAGGCGCCGTGGCGCAGTTGGTTAGACGGCCAACTGTGAAACTGGCGTCGCGGGTTCGATTCCCGCCAGTTGCAAGAAAAAATCAAAGAAAGATTTTTTTCTTAATTGGTCTGGGTGATGTGGTGTATTTTCATCACCTCCTTCCATATCCAGTCTATCCCAGCTGCTGACAAGCCTCAAAATAGAGGCTTAGCGGGTTATTCCTTTAAAAAAAAGGACAATTGTAAAGTATTTATAATTAGTTAAATATAAGCAAATCAGGAAGTCCAGTGCTACGGGGAATTGGAAATAAATAAAAAAAAATACAAGCGGTAAAAACTAGAACATTAAAATGTATGAAAAAAAATAAAAAAATTGAGTACTTCAAAACGTCATAGGTTCTTACGAACAATAACCAATTATGGCATTGTTACATGTTGTGATAGATTTCCGGTTTCCGGGTAGCCATTTTTTTCAACGCTTGGTGTATTTTGACAGCTACGGAGTTTAACCTTTAAATGTCAGCACAACTCACTGACGACAACTCGTGACGTCACGGGTGGCATTTCAAAATTACAAAACTTAAAAATCATAATAATACGATATATTGAAGAAAATATTATTTTCTTAGTTCGATTAAAAAAACCATTAAACTCCCTACTTAGTATTAATTTCTTTCTCAATATGATAAAACAATGTATGTCTATGCGAGTTCATTGATTACTAGTCAACCATCCACAAACTATTTGTAAGTTCGCGACGCATGACTTTATGTGGCGATAATTATTATATAAATAAACTAAAAATAATCAATCATGTTCAGACCGTCAACGTCTGTATTCAATGAAACTTCAGGAGACTGGTTTGATCTTAGACAAAACAATGAATCTGTCGTAGGTTGGATGGAGACCAGTGGTTCTATTATGCATTATCTACATAACGAAATTTTTTTAAATACCTAGATTATAAAAACAATAAAACGCTCAGTACTTACGGCCAATCTGCCAAACAAAATGGATTTTTTACCCTTGAAAATAAACGCACTGTATCTAAATTATGCTATTTACATAAATTATTAAATTATAAAGTAGACTCTTTTAACCTACTTTCCGAAATTAATCTCAAATTCCCCTTTCGCGTGACAAGAAATAAGTATTTTTTCCATCTGCCAGTCTGTAGCACTAACTCTGCACAACACTCTTTCCTCTATTATTCTTGCTCTCACTATAATGCTTTTTTACATCTATAGATATATTTTACATGCCCCTTAATTTAAAAAAAATAAATTAAGACTCCTTATTTCTGGCTGCGATACGATCCCACTTACTATTTAATGATGCTCACACTTACACACATCTGAACACTTACTCCTACACTAATACACATAAACACATATCTACACTTACTCTCATACAAATACACATAAACACACCCTTTTGTTGTAACACAATTTAATAATATGTATGATTCTTATTTAGAAACTTTGCTGGTCTGTCTTTAAACTGTATTTTTAAATGTACTATATCATTGTCCACTGTTTGTTTCTTTAAAATAAATAACCCTTCCGATTGTTCACTATTACAATATGATTTACTATCTTTTAGAACCTGGTGCTCATTCAATAATCTATCTCAACTTAAGTAAGTGCAAGATTATGAGATTTTTCGTCTTGAAAATTCAATCATTTACGACTACTCACTGAACAATGAAATATTATCATCTGTGTATAGTGTACGAGATTTAGGTATTATACTTGACACTAAACTTTCTTTTACAATTCATATTTAACATGTTATAAATAAATAAAAAAAACTCCTTGGATTTATCAACAGAAGCACAACTGACTTTAAAAATATCAATATCCTCAAAAAGCTCTTCTGTTCCCTAGTTCACCCGCACCTAGAGTATTCCTCTGTTATCTGGTCTCCATATTATGATGTTCACATACAAAATATTGAGTCAGTTCAACATCGATTTTTAAGAAAGATATGCTGGAGGTTGGGCTTATCCAAATACCAATATACGCATAATGAGTTAGAAACTAACTTAAATATATATTTTTTTCAAGACCGTCAAAATAAATCGGACCTTCTAGTCCTATTTAAAATTCTCAATTCACTCTTTGATGCGCCTGAACTACTGAGCTCAATAAAATGAAATATCACAACTAGAAACCTCAGACAAAACTTACTCTTCCATACCGATACCCATAGAACTAACTAAGGTTTTCATTCCCCTATGCCCAGAATTCTTAGGTCTGCTAAATAACATACCAGTCTTGATTTCTTTGATAACAAATTGTCTTCTTTCATACGACCACTGAATCAAATTCAATTATAAACACCTCTCTCCCGCTTCCACTCCCACCAAGTCTACTATATACCATTGTGTCTTTCTACTTTCATTTATAATAATTTACTATGAATAAATATTTCCTTAAAAGTGCCCATTAGGCGTATATACAAAAAAATAACACAGGTTAGTAGTGAAAATGCATCACCACATTTTCATTATCCGTACCTAATGGTGCATAGAGCACGGCATTGATACACATTACTCATATTTATTACGTGAAGGCAATCTAAGAGTTTTTTTCTTCTTCAGCCTTCTGTCCTCCACTGCTGGATATAGGCCTCATACATATCCTTCCATTTTTCTCAGTCGATTGCTACTAGCAGCTAATTTTCACCACCTACATCAGCTATGTCGCTGGACCATCTTTTTTGAGGTCTTCCGACGCCTCGCTTATTCTCCCAAGGTCTCCGACTTAAAATTTTAGGGGTCCATCTTGAGGGGTCTTGTCTCGCGACATGTCCTGCTCATTGCCACTTTAGTCCTGTGACGCGATCCATGATATCCGTTATTCTGGTTCTGTTCCTAATTTTTTCATTTCTTATTTTGTCTTTTAGGCTTATACCAAGGATGGCTCTTTCCATGGATCGCTTAAAGTTGTACTTCTATGTATTAGTAAATAATCTTCCAAAATAACCAAGATCAGTTTTTTCAATTTTAATAGATTCTTTTTTTGAATTCATCTATAGACCACCTACGATCACCTAAAAACTGTATTAAAAATAATATTAAAATATCCTACCCAATCATCGGATTTACTGTTCATAGAAGCTAAAGTCCTTACTCGTAAAATAAGGAAGCCAAGCCAAAATTTTTTTTAATAATTCTATGTATCGTAGGATCAGCGTTATGATATTAAATTAAATTACTCCGCGTCTGACGTAACAAGTTCTCTTAGGTGAGTTCTGCTTATTGGTGAATTGGCTTCCTGTAAACCTGAACTCTATAGCAACACAATCACCGGTTGATTAGGAAGAACTTGTGACGTCGCTCAAAGCAGTTCGTTTTTATTTTAAAAAATAAATTATATACATTTTCATAAGATTTCACGGTACAATTTAATGCCATATCTTTTACCGCGCGAGTAAAACATTTTTTAAATCCAATTTCCCGTAGCACTGAACTTCCACATTAGATAAATATAATTTAAGGCAGTAGTCTGATAAAAACTAAGGAAATAATGAGAACTTGCCAATTTAAAACACATAAAATTAGATAAAACAATGATTTTCTGACGTATTACTGATAAAAAATATGCCAAAAAGTTTTATGTAACTTAAAATATAATTACGTTTCGACCGGCAGATTACGCTTCTTAACATTAAGAGTAATCTTAGGTACGTTAGCACCCATAAAAAGACAAAATATTTGTACAATTTGCAATATAAAAATAATAACTGACAAAAACGTTTAAAATTTGTTTATTAAGAAGAAATACAAGCATTTTAAACTTTGCAATTTTAGTGGAATTTTTCTTAAATTCTAGGTTAAATTATTATGTCTTTAATAATCGTTTAAAAACTAGACCAATAAATTAATTTATTAGCTGTGCTGCAAATAATCCACAAATTTTAAAAATCAATAAATTTGATGTTCTGCACGTTTTGCATAAAATTTATTCACCAAGCGTCTGATTGCCGGGATATGAAACAATGTCATAAATAATATGATTGATACATTTATAATTATACGTACCCTCCTTATCTCATTTGATTGTATGGACCATTGACGTACCAGGAGGTTAGAGGGCGGATGGCGTAGAGATATTTTACTTTACAAATCGTTTTTATGCGTATCGCATTTAGGAATAATTATAAATGTAAAAAAAATAATACAGTAAAATAACCGCGCCGACGCGCTACCACTAATTATTATAATTCGCATTAGCGTTGTCAATTCAAATGAATTATAATGCTAACGGGGAGTATGCAGTCTTGCTAATTTGACCTTTCCTTACTGTCCCAAAAACATCCGGGCGGTACGGTGCTGTGAAGTCATTACACATGCAAAAATGATAGATTTTCAAACGCAGAAATGTATTCATAGGCTATTCTTTGTTCAAATATTGACAGTTGAAGTCAAAGTGATAGTATTTTTAATCTCTTCATCATTCCCTTTCCGCATCTAATGGTGCATAGGGCACTGCATTGGTACACCAATCGCAGCGTATCTTGATAATTTTGTTACATGAAGATAAGATGATCAGTCTTACGCTTCAGGGACTATGAAATATGCTAGTGTGAAAACACCCTTTAAATAAATATTTCTTATCAACCATGTCGGGAATCGAACCCGACACCTCTTGCATGGTAAGCAAACGCGCTGACCATTACGCCAAGAGGCCGACTATTTTATAAATAGAATGCGGCAAAAGGCCTGGAAGCTGTTTGTGGATACCACATGCTTTATATAGGAGCAACACAACTTGATTCTCATTTTCCAATAGTGAGATTTGCGTTCTTATGATTTACCCAAGTATTTAATTTTGAGGGCCATTTGCAACGAGTTGTAAATATATTAGAAAGTGGGAATTAAGATGGGGTAGAGTGGGTTTCGAATTACGGACCTTTGGACCGTAAGTCCGAGACACTAGCCGCGGGACTACAACCAAATTGAAATTAAAATTAAATCAATTAATTTAATTAAATAAATGAGCTGAGCTGATTTTAATAATGAATTAAAACCTGTTTGCAAAATAACCCTGTGCATCTTCAATCTAAACCATTATGTTAAAAACACCGATAACGTATATTATGCCGAAAATTAAATGAACAGGAAAATAGAGGCATTTTAAATATTAATAACCATTAGATGGTCGGCTCTGGATGTAAGGTTAGAGGTTAGAAGGCCATGGATCAGAAGATACGAAGTCTTATCAGCTTCTGACCCGAGCGACGCCTCGCCTCGCGTCGTCTCGTCTCGTCTCCTCTCGACGTGACCCGAGACACAATTAACTCGCTTCGTTCAGCTTTCTTCACTTTGACACAATAATACATACTATGTTTAATATAATATAAATTTATACCTAAACAGAATGTGTCGAAAGAGTCAATTTCTCTGATTTACTAAACGTACCCAAATATTAGGTCCTAACCTATGAAATTGACGATTTGCATAAAACTTTTTTTTTGCGTAAAAATTACAAATTGAAGATTTCAAAATATTGTCTACACAGTTTTGCCATTTAAATGTTATTTGAATTATGTCTTTTCCCTAAAAGTTTCGAGGGCGGGAGTCGATAAATGAAGGAGTTTTTATAATAATATATAAACACCAAAATATTTTCCATCTCTGTTGTAATGAGTTAATCTTAATAACTCTCTAAGGGGTGAAATCCAGTCTTCGTCTACGAACATTTGGACAAACTCAAAATATTGTTGATTAAACCAACTGGTCCTAGAAAAAGTTAAAAAAATGTCAAATGTTTTCAGGCGTTGCCTAGTAGGTGAAAAAATTCAGTCGTTTGATCTACCCTCACCAATAAAGTTATCGGATATTTAATTACACTTGAAAAATATTGGAATCGTAAAAAGTCGCTCCTAATATTTAATTTACATGTTTTCAACGTTATTTCCAATTTGTGAAAATACCCTTTTGCATTCTAACGTAATTTACCGCGTTTGGGTTTAGAAAAACAGTTCAAACATCGGCGGAATGGAGAATATTTCACAGTATGTAAAGCGACCAGACTTCCATAATCTCTACCGTAATGAGTTAAACCTTCATTTCTCTTTCTGTCGTAAGTGTGCCGTTTTGATCTCGCATCTCCTCCCCCGCTGCAGCATCAGTAGCGAGGTTCGAGATAATGGACTGGCGAGAGGATGTGAACCAGAGTGCAAGGTAAACACTCCGCAATAATTCAAGGAGTTTAAGTTTAAATCCATTAGCTGGCGGGCCGTGGGGGGCCCGAGGCCATGGGCAGGATGGGTAGGCCTAAGGCCTTCAGGAATCAATATTTATTATTTACTCATTATATTTATCCAAGGGCCTGACAGAAATATGCTTTCGGTAGCGCTTAGAAAACAAATTATTAGGCTCATGAATTACCCGTTACCATGAAAGGAATTTTAAAAAATTCTGTCTGCCTCTCTATGCATACCTTTCTATTGTCTCCATTGTACTAAGAGAGCTGTGTATACATGAAAAGTAAAACCTCTTCCGCCTCGTCGTCAAATGGTCAGCGCGTTTGCATACCATGGAAATAGTCTCGTGCACGATGCTCTACACTCTACACGGTTTGACTTCGAAAAAAGCTGTGTTAATTACATGATTATGGAACTTATCTTTCGACGACTTGTGTGAAGAGCGTATAATTCAAATCGATGTTATTAAGGTGGTTCTAAACGAAAATATGAAACTAATTATGCATAGATGGCGCTTTTATATTTTTTTATTGAAAAATGCCCCTTTTACGTTTATTTTCGATGGGAATTTTACAAAACTTGGTGTGCGGAAAATTTACACTATATTGATTGTAACAAATACCATAACAATATAATTTCGGCCTTTTTCACGAAATGGTGTACAAAACAAAACGTAAGATAAGTTATATTATAAATTAAGACGGGTACGTCTCGAAACCGGTAGACATAGAAAAGTCGGTAAGTGGTTATATACAAATATTTAAAAACACTTAGTAAAATGTTTGACTTCAAAGTTAATGCTTTAAATATTAATAATAATATATTAATTGATCGTAAAAATAAGCAGGTAGTACAAATAAACAGGGAGTTCATTTCAACATCGATTCACTGTCATTTTAAATTGTATGTTTTGTTCGATGCTAGCGCCAAAAGATATCAATCGTCAGCGTGCATATTTTATTTTGCACGAGCTTTAACTCTAAATTTATTTGAAAATACGATATGTGGTGAAACCGTGGTTTGACCAAGATTATGCTTTATAGTATATAGCGAAATACAATGCTTTAGAGTAGAAGGCGATACACATAAATCAGTACAGCGTCGGCGGAATATTGATAAGAATAATTCATATAATATAGTCAGGGAAAGTATAAAGTTGTCAGCAGAGATGATATATTGTTTGGGTAAGTGTTAAATTAGATACGTTTATAATATTTTAATAAAAATAACGGTTTTATACCAAAAACCGTTCAAACAACATGCATGAATATATTTTTAATGCTCGGATCAAAATGTCTATAGAAAATTAGAAAAAAAATATCGGCGGCCAATGGAGACAACAAGACATTTTTTTGTTTATTTTATTATTCGGCATTATACCCAAATGCTAAATGTAAACAAAAGTGGTGAAATAATTTAATTTTCTACAAATGTCATTAAATATTTATTTACATAAATACCAACAAGATTTTTAATTCCGGCTTAGAAGATCACGAAAGAAAGCTTTGCCTCGTTGCTTACGAAAAACACAATCAACACCATCGTATTCTAAATGGCACTGCAGTAGGCAATAAAACTCTCCATAGTACGATTATGCTGCATTCTGGCAGTAGACTACATGCATTGTCTTTATCACAAAAAGTGTATTTACGAGTTACTTTAGTAAGTTAGCTAGACTTATTGTATTATGCCATTATTATACATAAAACAGTAAAAAAAATAATTTTAAAAAAATGTAACGCAAATATTTTTTGGCAAGAGCCGCCTGTGACTGCAATATTTCATAGTTCCTGGACTGGCACTTGATGCGTTAGACTGATTATCTTACCATTATGTAACAAAAAAATTGCGAGGTACGCTGCCGTTGATTATGACCTATTATCGTCTTAAGTTTAGTGCAAAAATTTAATCATATTATGTTTCCCGTGAGTAAACAACTGATAATCAAAACAGTCAAATAACTAATGACAAACTGCTGACACGAGCGGATATCAAAATCGCTGACAGCCACGGATATAGTACACTAGCTGAATATCCTACTAGAAAGTAAAATGAACACTGGACAATATTAACACCCTTAGTTACAGTCAATTCCAGCATATAGTCCAGTTCAGTGCTCATTGACTCAAATGAAACATTTACGCAGTTACTCTCTATGTTACTCTGTTTATTAAATATTTAATAAAGACCCATCGAAACACAACATCGTTGTCAACCTCCAGCTGGGAGAGAGATCCCATGCATCAAATCTAGTACTTGTCTATAAAGATTTGGATATAGTAAAATAGTGATATTGATTCATTTTGGTATCCGATTAGTACCAGCAGAGACAGTATTAGAGCGTAATTATTGACTTAGGAACGAAAGACAAAGTAAACACAGCCCGTGAGAGATGGAGCATTAGCAACGTTTGTGATTATTTGCACACAGTCGAGACATTATTTGTTAAGGTGTCAAATTCAGTTAGAATTAGAACCCGGAGTATAACCTGGCCACGACGAAACATAGGCACTATCAATTTTTGTAATATGTATTAAACATGTTTTAATATTTAAAAAAACTCCATCTTAGAACAGGCCGCGCCATGTTAGATGGAGACTGTCCCAACCAGATGACGCGGACGCTCCGTATTCATTTTATCATTCACTATTTTAGCAACGTTTGTGATTATTTGCACACAGTCGAGACATTATTTGTTAAGGTGTCAAATTCGGTTAGAACTAGGACCCGGAGTATAACCTGGCCGCGACAAAACATAGGCATTGTTCATTTTTGTAATATATAATAAACATGTTTTAATATTAAAAAAACTCCATCTTAGAACAGGCTAAGCCATGTTAGATGGAAACTATCCTAACCAAAGGATGCTCCGTATTCACTTTGTTATTCACTACTTTTATATAGATTCCCTGGTATTAAAAAGTACTTATTGTATTAAAACCAATAAATACAATAAAAAAATACCAATAAAATAAGCATCGAAATAAAACTAGCAATGTAAGATATAAAAAAAAATTATTGTAGAAATAAATATATTAATATCAAAACGCATCTTGTATATACTTCTTAAACCTAAAAAATCTAGTGTAAAAAATGTCAATGTCTTCGTTTTCAATGCTGTTGTACAATTTGCACATCCTTGACATTGGATTGAAGGACACACTATTCTTACGCGAATCTACGAATAATGTTTTTTAATTCCGTAAGGTATGATGACCATTAGGAACACAAATTTTTATATTACTCAAACAACTGAGCTTGAACTTTCCAATTTACCATTAACAATCTTATTTAAATACAACTAGCCATTTACCTTTTTCCTGGTTTTTAATGTTTTGAAGTTAAAGTGCCGAAGTCTCTTTTAATAACTATTCAGTGTGGAACTCAATTGACATTTCTCCGATAAAAGTCTTAGGTTTTTATCGTATGAATTTAAGAATAAATAGTACATATGTTTATTATTATTATTTTTAACAGTCATGTAGTCTAGTAATTTATTTGATTTATTTATCAAAAACATACAAAAATTAAAATACAAATTAAAATACAAATTATCAAGTCCTACTAAAGTGCATAAAATGCAGTTCGTCAGCAGGTGCTAATAGTTAAGTTCTTATATATTTACATAATCTTATCTCTTAAATTCTATATTTGAAAACTCTTATTACTGTGGAAAAAATAAAATAAAATATCTATTCCTATGTGCACCAAAAATATGTTACACGTAAAAAAATTAAAATTTGTCCAAATAAAAAAGAAAAACACAAAAAAAATCAATATAAAAACCCACGTTCTAAAAGCCAGATTTTCGGCATACGTCTTTCTCTTGAGCCTGATAAGTTTTTTTATGTTTTTATATTTAATGGGAGCATATTTTATATTTTTGGTATATTGTACTCTAGTGTTCTTTTCCCGTATTTATTATTGAATTTAGGGAGAGCTAGTCCATCTACACTAGTGA
Organism: Micrasema longulum; assembly: GCF_059751315.1. Lineage (NCBI taxonomy): Eukaryota > Metazoa > Arthropoda > Insecta > Trichoptera > Brachycentridae > Micrasema > Micrasema longulum. The sequence continues at coordinate 42,913 of NW_028278894.1, read as the reverse complement.
ACCGAGTATTATATACATGCTCCAATTTATTTCTATATTCAGATAGAGACGCATGCTGAGAAACTAGTATAAAAACCTATGATAAAGCTCTATCGGATAAAACATTAATAGATTTGTACAATAAGGATATTGGAATATCGTGTCGCTGACAGTACAATATTTTTTAAATTAATAATTTGATAATTTAATTTTATAAGTTCTGAAATTAAAAATTGAATGAGGTAGTCTAATTCTTTCTAAGTTTTATTGATTAAGAATTTATTTATAAATATTTTGTCGGTCGGCGTGTATTACCGCCAGACCATTTAATTTAACCTTTTCCAGAAGACAGCAAAAATTATTTTAAAAATCAAATCTAAAACATTATCCGCGGTAATGTTCTTCTTCAGAAAGCTCTCCTACTATTGGTACCACGCGTATCGTATGATTAGGGAACATCTTATAAGAGTTAAAAATTTCCCCATATGAAAACATAATTTTTGCTAAAATTGTAGATTGTGATACTGAAGAGCAATAATCGGAATATCTAGGTAACCTAGCTAATGTAAAAAAACATTACGCTCATTTGTAAGCATCAATCACGCAGACGCAGACGTGATGATTGAAGCGTCAACACCAATAAAATGCCTCCAGCCGTTCGGACGATGAAAGGCGACACGAAGTCAGAAGCCAGAGGCCTGGTTGACATGTGTATTGTGTATAAGCAAATGGTCATTAGCAGCAAATATTGTCGCAGGAACGGCCACGCTGGAGTACCAGCCCGAGACTACTGTTTGTTCGAATTCCTAAAACAAATGTTGTTTAAACATTGGCCCTACCTTTGCCGGTGGAGAGTTCGAGAAAGACCTTCCGCTAGGGTTGCCACTTCAGTTTAAACCGGAAAAAATATTAAAATAAAATAAACATTTCAACCAGTGCTTTTTATTTAATATCATCATCTCTATATTTTCTCTACGAGCTTTCTATACAAAATTGTTTATAACGTAATTGATAGCCCAGAAATTGTTAGAGGTATTTCATATCAAGTCCCTGTCCGTAGAACTCGTCAATCTGTACTCTTCGACATTCCTAACTCAATGACTAATTATTAAAAAAAAAGCACTCTACGAAGAATACAGACTACATATAATGACAGTTTTAGTGACATCGACATATTACATTGTAAATACCATATTTTTATCTGATCTGTTAAAGACATTTTAAATTTATCTCCTGCTTGACTTTTAACTTTTAATATGATTTTTAATTTTATCTTTCAATTTTAACTTTTTAATTTTAATTCTTAATTTTAACTTTTAATTTAAAGTTTTAACTTAATTTTAATTTGAACTTTTCATTTTAATTTTTACTTTTACTTTTGATTTTAATTTTAACTTTTAATTTCAACTCTTAATTTATACTTACTTACATCTACTACCTGCATCTAATAAATTGTTGTTGGTTGTGAATTTTTACAAATAAATTTAAATGTTCACGGAAGCAGAGAGAGAGGGAGGAAAGTAGAGTAGCTATACAATGTCTTCTTCTTTTTATGTACTTTTTATTTAATATTTATATGTTTACTTTTTTAGAATTCAATTATTTTTCCCCTCTCCTCCTGCATTCATAATAAATTAGTGTGAAATCTGTAATTGGTCTTACTTTTTTTAATTGTTCTTTTGTACCTTGTTTTATATAAAGACTATATGATTTCATTAATAAATAAATAAATAAGAAAATATCCGTATGTCTGCATTTGTATCCCGGTTGCAGTGTATCTGTATAGAAGGTTGGTTAAAATTTACGCTGGGCCGCAATAACAAATGAAATCTTCATCGGGACATATCGAGACGATAAAAAATAAAATCGGTATTTACGTACGAAAATGTGCATATTCGTATGAAAATTTAAAGCATCTTCGTCGGTAACCTGTAATTGAACATGCTAAAAAAAATATTTACATATTCACAAAGTCTCTGAGGAGCCCGTATTACAACTGAAAGTCAACATTTATCTTAAATTTTATCTACAAAGTAAAATTAAGTTTTCTGTTTGAAAAATAGAATGTGTATGCATATTTTTTTCTAAACATGTTCAATTATAGGTTACCGACGAAGATTCTTGAAATTTTCATACTAATAAACACAATATTGATTTTATTTTATAGACAGTCAACAATAACCCTGTTTACTTCGCTAGTTCAGGAAAAATAAAATATTTAAATAATGGAATTATTCACTTTTACGAAACAAATTTAGCGTATTTTTTTATAATATTCCCTAGGAATTTTGGGAAAAACTATTTTAGGGAAAAACATTTAACAATATTGACTTAATCTTGAGGTATTTCAGTTCAATTCAGTGCCAAATAAATCGGCGTTTATTGTAAAGCATAGTGTTATTATAATATGTTTGCAAAACAGTAAAGAAGGTAAAAAATAGACAAATAAGCAAAAAGTAAAATCAAGTCAAATTAAAGTAAAATCAAAGTATAAACAAACATATTGGGCACTGTCTATTCTCACTAGGCATACAGGTAGGTAAAACAAAATAAAATTTACGATATATGTGTTTTAGAGAAATAACAAAAATAACTATGCAATTGTATATTGTGGGTATGTACCCTTGTTAGCTGGGCAAAGTGAATATGGAATTGTATTTTGATAAAGAGTGTAAATAAATAAATTGACTTTTATAAGGTAAAAAAAGTATCATAAATTACGTAATATAAACAATTAACACAATTAACTTTATCTGGATGAACAAAAGTAATATTATTTATTATTTTTTTATATTTATTCTTTTTTATATTCCCCCATCCTTTTCTTAAATATGTACTTTAAATCTTCGTGGAAATTAATAATAATAATAATCATAGTTTATTAACAAAAAAATACAATTTCTTTATCTACTACATACATACTTAGGAAATAGATTTCTCTGGATTATGTTTAGTCTGCCTAACTAGGTACAACCTGTTTTAAGGCAGACATTTTTATGATAAAAAAATTATAATTGATTAAACTGGTTGAAAGCTATGTGCTATGGGATACAAGGATCTGGTTCCAAACTTCGTTGATTTTTCAGGTCCGACATAAATGTTGTTTCGTGATCTGGTCTTCTATCGGTGGGTGGATGTTTCTATTAAAGGCAGGCTTGATATTGCTTTGCATTGAGTAAAAAAATATATAAAGTATAATGATAGTGATCTCGTATAGAGAAGCACGTTGAAGGCATGATTTTAAAATACTGAACATCCTTTGATGTTTTTCCAAAAATAAGATTTACCGGAAAGGAGGTAACCGTAGGTCGAGATTGTGGAAACCCTAGCAAACGTTCCTTATTTAAATCGATTTGCCTACCTAATCCTCACTAAGCAACCACAAATCCCCAAATATAATCTTCAAAAGAGTCCATTATCAATAGTTGTGTTTCCGATGGCGGTGCGTTGAAAGCTGATCTTTTGAGGAGATGGAGAGACTAACGGCTGATTCTGTGTGGTCTAGGGACTCTTGAAGCAGCTTTGACGGTAGCTGCGCACTGAGTGTTAGCAAATACTAAAGGGCAAACAGTGAAATGGACGGGAACACTGTTCCTCAAAATGTTTCCGTATTCTGAATTATTTATTAATTTGTTTATAAGCCCTAGGGGGCTTGACAATTTTTGCATTACCCAGGTACACAAAATTAATACAATGTGTGGCTTATCAGAACTCAAAACACCAATCTTCGGAGTTTTCAGAGTAGTGCTTGAGGAGAATATTAGGCATATGGTGATTCTATAACTTCTAGAACAGACGCAGCAGTTTCCTATAACAGGGGTTTTGAGGTAAGGTGGAGGACCTGGCTTGGACACGTGCTGCTTCTTGCCTCAGAAGAACCTTAACCCAAATTGCCTCTTCTTCACACCCGCGGACTCCCGTCGTCCTTAAAGGCTGTCGATGACGATCTATCGGCATTATTCAGCGGAACTAAGGGCCGGGAATGACGAGGGATGTCTACGTGGTCAACTTAGGAGCGGATGTGGAAACATAAAGAAGAAAAAGTGTACCTTTGATAGGTGCACATAATGAAACTAAAAATAAAAAACTACGATTACCAATGAGGAAAAAACAGATCCTCAAAACTCATTGTACCTAACAGAATTTTCGATAAGTGATACTCTCTCTTGCCGAGACAGTTTTTTATTTAAATTTATGCTCTGTAACAACACTTAGAAAATAAAGCGCTACTCGCTTTCCTATGGAATAATTGGATGGGGGAGAACTTACAACAATCATATTAAACCATTAGAAACTGTTCAAAAATTTATATTAAAAATAATGCTTCACAAAAATCACACTTATCCCTCTTTCCAATTGTTCCAAGAAGCTAAACTTTTAGACCTAAGACAAATAAGTATATTGTTTTCAATGTTTAAAATATATATTTAAGAACCAAAATTTATTTACAAATAATTCAAATAGATCAAGTCAAAGAAGGAATCGTGTGTTAGAAATACTACATTGTAAATTGAGGCTCGCACAGAGACATGCATATTTTATAGGTCCAATTTTTTTAAATTCTTTTTTTACTGATATTTTAGTGACTACAAACTTTCAAAATTTTCCTTCTTATAAAAAACATGCACTATCCTGGATTCAAACTAAAAATACGAACTCTTATTATAACTTCATAGGAAAAAGGAAAAAAGAGGAAAGAGGAAAGGAGGAGGGATTAAGGAAGAGAAAGGAGATGTTTCTTCAGACGTGGTTTAAACGGATATAATGTAGTAACATCTTTGATGGTGGATGGGAGATGATTCCACAGTCGAACCGCATGGGCACTATATGAGTTAGAGAAGAAAGAGGAATTGTGGATAGGTACTAAGAGAGTGCACCATAAAAAATAGGGAAATAGCACTTGTGAAAAAAAGTTATGTACATGTACCTTATTACAAATGATCGCTACACGTTGCGGTTAGAATTTCAATGCAGTGCCCTATGTATCACCAGTGCCGATAGAGTAATAATAAATAATTAAATGAATTATTTTAGGATTGTCTAAATACGAAGCGCGTACGTAACAATTTCAAGGAATTAAGTGTTTTAATGGAATCATGAAGGCTCCTCTGTGAACACGTTAACTTTGAAATGTTCAATATGATGTGTTAGGGTCGTTTATTATTTTATAGTACCGTTTGGCGATCGCTAAGATGTGTCAAAAGAATTATTTCCCTTTGATGTGGTCATTTAAAACATTTTCGGTGGAAATTATATTTTCGGCGAACATTAAATTTATAATACTTATGTTATAGTTTTAACTATAGATGCAAGAGGAACATCGAATTAGAAATCTGAAATTACGGTATTTATTCTTTTTCTTACGCAATACGGAGCGATTATTAAACTATATATATATATATATAGGTATTAATAGACGGAAATGTAATAAACCTTGAAACTATGGTTACCCGACTAAAAAAGCTACCTTCTTTTAGTTGAGATTTCTTACAAATGTATTTAAATTAGAAACCAATTTATTATTTATATAAATAGACAATTGACATGGAAAATTCATATCAGCAATTTAATTAGCAAAGTGGCGACATCATCGAGTCTTTTTTTAAAAAACAAAAATTTTGTTCCAAAAACGGAAAAAAATCTAATGTATGAAGCCTATGTAAAAACTAAAATATGTTAGATGCAACAACTATGGGGAACAGGATATCAAAATTACATAAACAGACTACAAAGACAACAAAATAAAATATTAAAGTTAGTATATGACCTTCCCTATCTAAAAGCAACTAGAGAACTTTTTGAACAAACTAAGCAATTAAATATAACTGAACTCTTTCAACAAGAATCATTTAAATTTATCCATAAATAACCCACTGATGTTATTGTAGACAAAGAACTAAAACATGTAAAAACTGTTGTAAACGTGGACACAATACGAGAATATTTATTTATTTAAATCTTAAAGTAGGGCACACAAATCATACATATTGTTATGTGTGTTCTAATAATAACATTGCAAATATATTTAATTTATAAATTGTTTATCACATATGTCTTGACCATTATTTTAAATTTTGATATGTTTTTTTCTTCATAAATATTTTTTTCCATTTCGTAATACTTTTTAACTGCTTTAAATAAAATTTAATTTTGTGACTTTGCCTTTTTCCTAAATGGAAGTCTAATTTTGTTATTTTCTCTAGTATTGTGATCGTGTTCATGCTGGTTCCGATCATTTTTTTTCCAAAATTCTGTTTTTTTATTAGAGTTTATAATTTTATGAACAAATATCGTTGTATTGTAAAATATTCTTTGTTTATATGTTAATAATTTCATATCAGAAAAATATTATACACAACTTTCTAAAACAAAACAAAGACAGTAGAGACTAATAAACCAGGGACTGAAATTATACAATAAACTACCAGACAAAACAAAACAAAAAACTCAGACAAACATTTCAAAAGATGTACAAAATATTATTTTGAACAACAGAGAAAGAATAAAAAATGTATGTATTATTTTTGTTAAATGAATGTTATAATCCGTTAGAGTTAAAAAATAAAATTTAAAATAAAAAGGTATATAAAAAAAATTGTGTACACACTGTACACATATAACAAGACGATTCAATATATATTTTTGGTGTAAAAATAAATCAGTTAAAATCAACTAAAATTTTAAAATGTATTCCTCGCACATTGATATATATACTCGTATTTACATTAGATGCAGCACTAAGCACCCGTCTTTTATTCAATTCAATTTAAGTTCGGAACTCAACTTGTAGTCAGTAAATGTGAAGTGGCGTAAAAAGGCGCGACATTACAGCTTTGAATTCTATCGTCCTATAAAGCATTATCTCTATTAAAATATGTATACCTCAGTCGAACTAAGCCCGTTTTTAATATTTATTGGTTGCAATGTTACTTGAAGAGGGAGAGCTGTGCACTGAAACCACCTAGGAAAACAAATGTTTGTCGCAGGAGGCAAAACTGGCAGTTCACAATGGACTTCTGGTGCCGACCCTAATGTATGGGAGCTAAGTATGGAATTAGAAAAATAATTATGAAAGCAGGTTGCATACTGTCGAAATGTGATCTCTCAGGCGAATGTGTAGTAAAACGATGTATGATAGGAGCACAAATGTGGAGATCCGTGAACTATGTAAGGCCGAGACAAGCATTATCGACAAAATTAAGAAAAGGGTACTGGGCCCCGATTCAATGGGAAGCTAACAGAGTTATCTTCGACTGTATATAAAGAAAAACCGATATTTGTGTACGAAAATGAGTTTATTTGCATGAATATTTAAAGTATGTTCGTCGGTAACCTACAATTGAACATGTTCAGAAGAAAAAAATGTATAAATATTCTGATCTCATACAGAAAGCTTAATTTTACTTTGTGGATAAAATTGAAGATAAATGTTATAAACGGTCTGCAGGGGATAAACGAGGAGGAGGGAGGGGGGAGTCTGATACTTCGCCGCGCTCCCCTCACTTCTCCCCTGCAGAAGTAAGCAACCATTTGTTTTTGAAATATTTTATTAAAAAAAAATTCTTTGTTTAAATATTTTTCAATATGCACATATGTCTTCTTGCCCATACTGATCATCGTGGTTTCGGATGTGACAGGATTTAAAGAACACCCTGTATAGGACTCTTAATATTTTTGCATTTGTCTCGGCCGGGCCTGGGGTAGGCTGTGAACCGATGAAAGTATTTGTGAGTAGCAGACCTACAACAAACATGAGTAGATTGAAAGAAGAATGAATAAGTTACGCTTTATGGAATTATTAATACTGTACATATTTCAAGTTTACGATCACGTGTTGGTGGCGATGGCGCGGCGGTGTGACCAAGTAACAATCACTTGTTTGCGGCCGTTCGCTTATGGCATTATTCCTACTTGGTGGCATTTTATAATATCAATAATATAGGCTGGATTATAAAACGTCACTTTGAAACATTATGATGAATGTAAAGAACTAAAACAATCCTTATAAAGACACTGGATCGACAGCGTATCTAGATAATTTGTTACATGAATGAGCGGTATAATATCTGGATGCTTGAGAAATATCGTAAACACATGCGGATAGAAAACTAGGTCCGTGTGTACAAAACGTTTTGTCAGACCAATCATGACGTATGCAGTAGAGACGAGAGCAGATACGGTGAGAACAAAAAATCTGCTCAGAACGTCAGAGATGAAAGTACTTAGGGTAATAGCAGGAAAAACTTTAAGGGTCAGAATCCGGAATCAAGAAATCAGACGGACTTGCGATACCCAAGACATAGTACGATGGAGCAGAACAAGGAGAAGATTCTGGAGAGATCACGTCGATAGAATCAACAGCGCCAGAATCCTCTTTACTGTAACCCATGAAATCCTAGCTGGTCGCCGTCTGCCTTAAAGACTATCAAAGAGATGGAAGAACAGCAGGAACTCAGCATCTCAGGAATCTCCCTCTAGCCGATAGCAGATCAACCAATCGAAACAAAGAAGAAGAAAAAAAACGTAAGGTGATCAGTCACACGCTTCTTGTGCCAGTCTAGGGCCAACGAAATATTCCACTGTAATCCTTTGAACAATGCTCCTCGCCAGAGATAGCACCATTTTTTTAAGGAATGACAATATTAAGTGTTTTTATGTAAAGTCTGAAAAACGTGTCTATCTTTTAGAAGAAAAAAATATATTTTGGTAAAATCCCGGAGGACAAAAAATAAAGTTCATTAACATTTTCCACTCCAGTAAATGTAACGTAGGACGAAGACGACTGGAGACGACGAAGATGACCAAAAACGACGTGGCATGATCAGATTGACCGAAATTTCAAGTCTGGTCATGCCAAAAGCAGATACACCTGAAGGGCATGTAAGACAAAGATGTGGAAGAAGCTAAGAATGTATGTAAGGATAGACGTGTGTGGCGGTTCACCCCGTCTGTCTACCCCTGCGGGTAAATCGCGTGATGGTAGTATCTAGTATTCAGCATTTTTCCGCTGTTATTTTTGTGGATGTTGGCCACGGTGATTAGGCTGCAAAAGACTTAATATATATAGAATAATATAACATTATTAAGGATACCCTAGTATACGAATAAATAACCAATTGAAAATGTAAATTATAATACAAAAATGGCTCTATGTAAGTTATCCATAAAAATCAGAATAGTGAAAAATAATATTACTGTTAACATTATTGAAGATATTTCCTTTTTTTCGAAATGCATAACGTTGAATCAGGTTGTGGTCCCGCGGCTATTGTCGTGGATTCGTAGATCAAAGGTTCGAGGAGTCCCCCAGAGTAAAAATATTTGTGTAAATAAAAAAAAGAAAAACTGATTGAAAATGTAAAATGTAAATATTACATTCAAGAGAATTCATTAATGAAAATATACAAAACGAAAAAAGGAACTACTTACCCCCTAAAATATTTATATGGCTAAATATTCGAGAGCGCAGAATTGATAGCCGGATAGATCTTTACACCCTCAAAATTGACACACATTACTTTTCGTTTATGGCGTAATTGATTAAATCGAGAAACATATTTTGACGTTATTCAATTGAATGGTTGAAATCGTACAATGTGACATTTAAGCGGTGTATAGTTACAAATTAGAGCAAAATAATGTATAATACAAAATTTTTGTTATTTTTTCAACATGTTTTGACATTCCAATGTTATGACTTTTGACATTTCAATGAATTTCATTGGAGTTATAAGCGAGACAGTTAAACTGCTTTCTCCTTCATGCACAGCGTGTAGATGATGAAATACCGAAAGAGCTTTTAACGACAAATTTTATCAGACGATAATGAGTCTGATTTACTTTAAGAATAAAGGTCAAATTCCTATCCGCCGATTTATTCCAACTTTCAACATAGCACGGCACCATGAAATAAACAAAGGGAGATTTATTAATAATTATTTTTAAATTATTCCATTTATAAATAGGTAAAATGAGTATCCTCCAATTTCTGGTAGCATATGCATATGATCATTGAGTGTAGCCCTGGTACACAGGTAAATATACAAACTTAGTAAGTATGGGTAAGTTTTCGTGTCAATACATTTTAAATTATTTTACTCTATGACTATGCTCCTATGAAGAAAAAGTGCCCGAGAACGTGGTGATGGATCACAAGCAAAGTAATTTGCCTAAACGTTCATTATCCCTTCTCAAAGAATTTCCCCGTCTCTCTTGAGACGTTGTTCTATATGGGTAGGTTATCTCCAAAATATATAATCTCTCTTCTACGTAATATTTATATTTTCGATAAACATCGGACGCCGACGCAGCATACAAAAATACAATTTATAATTTATTTTGGTATTGTTATGGATAATTAATGTAACGCCATTTTCGTAATATTACACCCCAAGGGCGCTTTACAAAGTGATTAAATAATTTTGTTTAAAATTTATTGCGGATTAATTCAAATGATTTTTTGAACAGGTGGGTTTTAAGTTTTTTCCAAACCACCTCTTCACTCTTACAGTTTCGCACTTCTTCTGGGAGAGCATTCCATACCATATTAGATGCAGACTACACTCAGAGGACACTCCGTATTCATGTTCAAATGCTCTAGTGTTATATAAATTCCCTGCTGAAGAATATATATGTACAGTACCCGGCAGAAAAAAAAAAACTTCGGGCTTAAGAAAGAAACTGCCGATTTTCTTGAGCGTCGTCTCTGTCGCAGAAGATCGGTATCTGTTTGCACTTATTTATGACAAAGACGATGCTCTACAAAGTCGCAGTTTGCCGATTAGGCCGGCAGTCTCTTTTTTAAGCCCATCTACTTCATTTAATGCCGGCTACTGTATACTTATTTATTTATTTGAACACTTTATATACATAAACATTTTATATTGCAATTTATTCCTACCTACCAAAACCATTCAGTGAGAAAATAAGAAGTAGGTATATGGACATATTCTAGAGATAATAATACAGAATCTTTTTCCATCCAGAATTTTATCCAAAATTCGAAACAAAAAAAACTAAAAATCTACAGTATACTATGAAGAGAGGAGCGTAGATGGGAAAAAGGGAAGGAGAAAGGAAAATCTCAAATATATAGATATTTTAGACAATTCTTACTTGATTTAAATGTAAATAAATAAGGGGCGTCTCTCTAGATTATTCCACAATCGAGCAGATGCTAGGTACTCTGTGAAAGAGGAGGCAAACAAATGAAAGCGGTGAATGGGTATTGAAGGGGTTCTCTCATGACTAGAACGAAAAGATCGTCCATGTCATGATAGAGGTTGGAAGAGCTCTCTCAGAAAAACAGGCGAAATGGAATTATCCAAAATATTGCGATTACGCTCTCAAGACTTCTAAGAATGTACTGTGGGCCGCGCAAGCCCCGTACCCCCTCTAGAGTGAATATTTAAATTAATTTGGAAATTCAAGGGTAAAATAGCTGGAAAATTAGGGAAAAAGGCAGCTCGGTCCAACCGAATACTAGAAAGTGACTGACCGTCGCTGCGTAATTAATATGTCTCAAATGCATAGGTTGAGTCATGCGTAGAAACAACATATTTTCGTCAAAACCTGAAAATTCTTTGGTGAACTATACTTACATATGCAATAAATTTATAAATAAATAAATAGGGCCTGAAACGCGTGTTCTCCGAACTTAGTAGTTTAGTGCGCTGGTTGCGTTCAGGTACAGGTATAATGACTTTTCCTATCACCGTAGATGTAGCTGATCTAAGCTTTAGCAATAATTTATCCAAAACATTAAAAAAAATAGTTACCCGTATCCATTCTATTATAAGTCTCCAGTTTGGAAAATTGTCTAAAAACAAAACAAAAAACACTGCAATAACACAAATACTAATAATTGTCACATCACAACAATCTTTTTTCTTATTTTAGTTCTTAAAACAGCGAAGGTATACATTTTTATCTAAAAATAGTATCATTATTTTAATAATCACAAAACTGCGCATGCGATTCACTGCTTTATCAAAATTTAAAAAAAAAAACTGTAAATGTAAAATGTTTTGTTGTTAATAATTATTATTATATGCGTTGTTTATTGGCGTGATCTAGTTCTCGAGTCCATTGACACTTAAAATTGCAACGGTCGATCGATCTTACAAATGCAAATTAAATGGAGGAAATGCGTTCAACCCCCCCCGATCTGTATTCTCCCGGCCGTGGCGAGGGGACGACTGCGGCGCCGCTCCACGCTTCAAATACGTTCCGCTTTTTTCCATTTCCATTTAAAATCGTTCTGTCCCATTGGTTGCCGAGACACCCGAATGACCGCCAGCGAGGGAGCGGAGACGTCCACCCGTCCTTTTCAGTGCCGGCCCCCAGACCAATCAGGAGTCGCTGTTTCGAACCAGTTCCACGCGTTTTCCTTCGCGGCCGAGCAGCTTCAAGCCGGAGTTTGCGTAAAGAAAGAGACAGGGAGAAAGTTTTCAGATGAGTGATTAATTCTGATGGGATTTCGTTTGCTTGGCGAGCGGTGATGAAAAGTCAAAAGTTTTAAAGAAAAAGTATGTGTTGACATTTCATTGATTCAAAAACAGACGCCGCATGCGACGATCATTATTTATATTACCTACTTAAAAGATAAATTATTTTTTCTGATGATTATTAATGAATATCATAAATGGTGGATTTGAATGACAGGAACTAATGTTTTTAGGATTACTAGACTCGTTATTTTGAATGCTCTGGTGAAGGAATTTATATGGCTTTAACTTTAATGAGACATTTAAATATAATATATCTATGTACTATGTATGTAGGTATATCAATATACATATTACCTACACATATCTCTAAATAGGTACCTACATGATAAGTGTTCAATAATTTAATACCGAAATATGTTAAAAGTGAAATTATCATAAATAGATATCTAGGTAGGTAACATAACTATAGAACTAGAAGTAGTATAAGGGAAATAATTCAATTTTGAAGTCGTATTAAATTCTGTCATAACTGTCAGTTTTTAAACCGAAAGGCTAGATGCTATTACGTTAACATATAACAGCATCTAGCCGTTGGGTTTGAAAACTTCTCGTAATTAGAGCGCATGCGTAAGACCTCGTGACCTTTGAGACTTTCTAAAAATATTGCCAGTATGAAAAATTTTTTTTTTTAAAAGTCATCGATAAAGCCTGCTTTGTTATTCGTAGGTAGATAGAAAGTACAGAAAGTTAACCGTACCGTCTTAGGAAGAGTCAAATGTAGTATAAAAATCATGTTTAATCAAGGACTTTTCCAAGGTTTAAGTGGCTGCTTTTTATCACGGAAGCCTATTTGAAATACAAAAGATAAATACTTTATCATCAAGCGCGGAGTAATGTTTCGGCAACACTCATTGGTTGCATTTTATCATATTATGTCTGAGATGACGTAACGAAAACACGTATAGACAGTTGGGTAGAGCATTCCGGGGTAGATAAAGATAGTAGGAAAGTTAAGTATACCGTCTCGGTATGTACCGATGAAGCGTTTGTAATTGAGGCCCTGGTCTGTTGCCGAAAGGGCAAGACTGATCACCTCACCTTCTATACGCTGAATTTGGTTTACCAATGCAATGCCCTATGCACCCCTAGGTGCGGAAAATACCATGATGATGATAGTATTTGAGGTATAGTAAGTATACGGAGTTCGATTCCCAACAGGTTTACAATAGATCAGGTAGTAGGTTGGTCACATCCGCATCCTATAGTGTATAGGGCATTACCTACATCGAAACACCAAATCCTGCGTACCTCGATCATATAACCTGTTCGATCAGTCTAACGCGTCAGATACCAGTCCAGGGGTTATATTCCAAACGCTCTCGCGGTCGTAGAAAAAGCTTTTATCTCGCGTATTTTGTAAGTAAATATATACGTATAATGAGTTAGAAACTACCTTGAATATATCTTCTGTTCAAGACCGTCAAAATAAATCCGACCTTATAGTCATATTTAAAATTCTCAACTCACTATTTGATGCGCCTGAACTACTGAGCTCAATAAAATTAAAAATTAAAAATCCCAACTAGAAACCTCAGACAAAACTTACTCTTTCATACCGATAACCATAGAACTAACTATGGTTTTCATTCCCCTATGCCCAGAATTCTTAGGTCTGCCAACAAACATACCAGTCTTGATTTCTTTGATAACAAGTTCTTCTTTCAAACGATCACTGAATCAAATTCAATTATAAACACTCTCTCCCGCTTTCACTTCCACAAAGTCTACTATAAACCATTGAGTCTTTCTAATTTTGCTATAATAATTTTCTAGGTATAAATGTGTCCATAAAAATGCCCATTGGGCGTATATATAAATAAATAAAATAAAATAAATAAAATGTAAATACGCGAGTGCTAGCTGCGAGAGCGGTTTAGAATAGTTCCGCAGGGACAATTAAATATTGCTAGGAATCTAAAACCAAGCAAGGTAGGCGAACCCACCAACCACTACAATATGAAACTGACTTATCTCCACTTGATTTCCTTTTTCAGGAATTTTACCAAAGCGTAGCCATAGAGATAAAATTATCTTTTGATGCTACTGGTACATAATACCTAGTACTACTACTCCCGGTACTAGGCAGAACAGAGAAGATCATAAGGCACTTACTCAATATGAATCGGGTTGTGGTCCTTTGGCTAGTGTCTCGGACTCTCGGATCAAAAGTCCATGGTTCGAATCCTACTCTACCCCAACTTGATCCCATATTCTAATAATTATTTACAACTGGTTAGTCTCGTAAATCATAAGAACGCGAATATTAATTTTTAAAAAAGATCATAAAATTTGGTGTCTATTCGATTGGCCTCATTTGGGTAATGAGAATATTATATTTATACATAGGAACCTAGGTACGCAAAACCTTGATTATCTCGACAATTTTTTTTATTCCAGATAATTAAAAAAGCAACAGAAAACCGGTATTTGTTCATAGTTTTTCTGTCACTCTCTCGTAGATGCCTCCCCAAAATTGTACAAAAAATACAACTGCACGTCGGACTGATTATGCCTAACTAAAAATGACAAAATCGAAGTTTTTCGCACCTCAAAACCAAACCGATTTTTGGTTTAAAATTAGGATGAACTTTTCTGTCAGTACTTTTCCGCTTTTTAGAATTGTTTTTATACCGTGCGTCCGAAGACGACAGATAAAACTGGGAGCTTTATTCGGATGGTCCTCGCTCCCATGAGAAACAGTTTATCAAAAAAATAATAAAACCATAAGGACCCGTCAATGGCAATGATAAATATCTATAGCATGTAAAAAAATCACCACTCTAGCGCCATAATCCAGGGAGATAATACGGGAATACGTCTGTATTAACAAAAATCAGACCGCATTTTTTCTCAACACTAAAAATGAATATTTAAGTAGGTACCTACCAGTAGCTAACGGTGACTTTTTATAGGTAAGCTAATTTTTTTTATAACTTGTTACTGCATGTAGGTATATACCTACAATTTGTGTGAATACAACATCATCTCTCCGCTTCAGCAGCTGCTGACAACAGTAGACGGAATACCTACTTATTTTGAATTAAAATAATTATTACATATTAAACTCAAACAACAATTAATAACTTCGAGATATATGTAAAATAGGTCGATGCTCCATTATTTTACTACAATACATAATATACCTATGCAAAAGTTGAAAGAAAAAAAAAATATGTTTCAAAATGTAATTTACTTAAAATCCAAATGCTATTCTCCAAATAGAGAAGCTTCAAATAATATCTATAATTTGCCAGCTTATTTAAGGAGGAAAAAACAACAACTGGCTTTTGAGATGTTGAAATACAATATTAATTTTGTATGAAGAAATAAGCTGAAGTAATCAGTCAGTTTCTTTCCCCCCGGGGGGGCCGAGCTGGGCGCTGGGTGCGCTTATCGATGTTTATGTTTATTTTTTGAGGAAGACGTTAATTTTTTTTTCATGGAGTCTTTATTCAATAAAATATACACATTATTACAATATTAATACATTATAAAGAAAACGAAGTATTAAAATATATTTTGTCCCGATAAACTATTCAATAATATAATAATAAAAATACTTTATAGCTTTATTCCACTTTTATTTTTTAAAAAAATATAAATTTTTTACCAGTGACCGGGTTTTGTCGTGACCGACATCGTCAGTCTGAAAAAAAAACTCAATATATTATTCAATAATAGTTTGTCATCGGGTGCTCAGACATTAGTTTTAATTAATAATTAAATAAAAAGAGTACAGACATAATACTGTATACGTATAAAATAATGAACATATATAATTTTGTTTTTGAGGCTTTGAAAAATATTATTAAGAAGAAAAAAACTCAACAAAACCAGAAAAAAATAGCTTAAAGGAATATTTTTTTTATAAGTTAGAAAATAGAGTAAAATAATACAATTAAAATTAAAGAATAGCAATTTACCTGAATATATTTCAAATATAGGAAAAAAATATAAACATATGTATATAAATAGTGTGTGCTCATAAATGTAATCAAAACAAGATAAAACATAAAACAGAGTCAATCGAAAATTTCAATTCATATCTACAGAAAAAATAAAAGTAATAAGAAAATTAAAAGTTCCTACCAATTAAAATTAAGATCTAAACAATGTTAATAAAATAAGAAAGAAATAAAAGAAAAGGTTAACCTAAGAAAATAACAAAAATGTATTCAATGAGAGATAAAAAATGTTTTACATAAATAATAAATCAATATAGGAACGTTCTGTCTACTAACAACTTACGTAATAAAAACATAATTTTATTTTTATTATGACACGTTTTCATGTCAAGTGGCAACATATTAAATATTTTTGAAACAATATAATCCAACGTACGTTGTTCATATTTATTTTTAAATTTTGGTACAACTAGGCCATCAACAGATATAAATCTTGTTAGATAGCTGTGTTCTAATTTATTTTTATATATCGAGCTGAACACCTGTTGGATAATAATTTTGCTCCATAAAATACCCTTAACTGGTAAAACATTTAATTTATTATACATGTATGGAGTATTGTTTCTTTGATTGTATACATAATTGGGTGCAATCAATTTGACAAATGCATTTTGAACATTTTGTACATATTTAATGTTTGTTTCACAAGAATGTCCCCAAGAGGTGATCCCCGGGTCCCCAAGTGGTGTTAATGGAACAGTCAATTTATAATAAACACATATATTTTTTTCCATAGTGAAAACTACTATAAAACATTATATTATTGACAGACAAATATAATTGTAAGCTGCGCATAATCGCTTATATAGACGATTCGCCCCTGGTACCTACTCACGGTTTGAATAAAATCACAAAGCAAATATGTTCTTTATTTGAATGCGCGATAGTTTACGATTTTATTTTGAAAACAAATCTCAGTTTCTGTTTTCAAAATACATCTCGGCACCTTTATGGCTCTTTGTGGAGCGCGGCGGTATACCTACCATCATATTATTCTTTATAATTCGAATAATTTCTATTAAACTTATATGTTATTCTTATTTATATATTATGTAGGTGCATATAATATGCATTTGTGTGTTCGTTTTGAATCAACGTTCGCGTATTGTCAAACCTTATTTTATTGTTGTCATTATTTCGTATTTACTGCATTTTGTGGTTACCTACTGTATTGTATAGGACTCGTCGCACATTATTCATTCGATGTATATCAGTTAAATTTTGAAATAAAATGCTTTTTTTTTTTTAGAATACGGTTTTGAAATTTAACATACTCTAAAAAAAAAATACAATTTATATCATTTCGTCATTTGAATTTTAACAAAAAGGTTTCTAACTTTTTATTAAGCTCTTTATTGTACCATTTTTAATACAATTTACAAGTTTAAAACAATTATTTTTTTCATACTTACGCACCCACACACACGCACCCTCTCCCTCATTCATTCCCACACGCACATGTATCCTCTCCCTCATTCATTCACGCATACACACATTCACATACACATGAATACAAACGTCACACAAATACAATTACTAAACATCTTTTCATATATTGTCATTATATTTACAGTGGATTTTTTTAATTGGCTTTAGTATTGTTAAGATTTTTCTAATTATTTTGTTTATGTAATAGCTGTAAAAATCCCAAATAAAATAAAATTTTACCCCATATACCTACTATATTCTATCCGCCAGGGGAGCACACAAATCCACAATTTCAGATTTTGTTTTTACAACTTACTTAGATTTTGTAGATGTTTATGTGCTTTCTGATCATTTTTGCAATATTCGAGCATATGCAGCGCAGAGCGGTGTGATGAACGGGTGTTAAAATATAGTTTTTCTGTCACTCTCTCACAAACGCTTCCCGATACTGTACGAAAAAAACAACTGCACGTCGGATTTATTATGCCAAACTTAAATCGACAAAATCGACGTTTCGTTATCCCGGTTTCCACACCGCAGAAACATTTTTTTATTGTAACATCTTTAATTGCAGGCAGCTGACACAAAAACATCAATTTTTATACAAGTAGGTATACACATTTTCGAAAAGAGAAATAGTTTTTTTAAGACCGTCGAAGATACCTCTGTTTACTCCCCATTAATTAGAAACCTGCTGGTAGCTGCTCGATTCATTTGTCACAACTTAACGATCTCCAAACGTCGAGTAAATTAATCTGTTGGCAAATTATAATTCACAATAATTACAAACAACAATTACCGACCTTTTACATTTACTTGCATTTAACACACTTTAAAAAAATATATTATACCTACCTACTACGAATTGCTTCTTTGCAAGAACAACGAACCTATTATCTCTAAAAATGAAATTTAGAGGAACCTACTTTTTTACTATTGATCTTAACTGCACCCTTGTGTGCCAAAAAAATAAAGATTTTTAATCGGAAAAATGTAATATTCATTGGCAATTGCTTAAAGTATTTAAAGTTGAAGTTAAAAATGATAATATTTTTTATCTTATTGCTAAAAACATGACAAAATCATTAACTGATGCTCGCAGCGCGGGCGAAAGAACCACCCTGAACGAAATTTAAAGAGCTACTAACTGACGTCTGGCAGAAGTAGGTACAGGCAATTTTGATGTTCACCCGTGTGACGCATAAAATTGTCTATCTCGCTTTCGAATATACCTGAATTATCAAAAGTGAAACGTAAAGAGTGCGTGAGACAATTATATATTAGGATTAGTCTTTTACTACGTACTCCGCAACATGCGACGCAATGTTAAACTTTCTATTGTATTAGTGATTCAATCCTTGATCTGTGATAAAATACTTTTTCTGTTACTAATAAGTATTGATTATTTAATGAAAATATATTTTCAACGATACGTAAATGTATAACTGAGAAATACCGAAAATCTCAACCAAGAACAAGTTCTGTTTATAGAGATATTAAAGCTATTAGATGGAATGTGAACTAGCTACACATCGCTGGGAAGGGATTATATTGATTCAAGATAAATTAATTAATTAATGATCCTTGGTAAAAAAAAAACATTCGTTTAGATTTTTTTTTTTTTGTGTTTAAAAGTCACTCCTTGTAAAATTGCATCTGTAGAAATAATATATTTCTCTTGCAAAGAAGCCATATGTATTTTTTAATTTGTATTATCACTCATACTTAGGTAGGTACTGCATATGTTTTATATCTACAAAATTAATTTATTCGATTTCTCCTCACTAGGGAAAGCTATTTTAAGAAGAACTGCAAGGATACAAAATTTTATTTGAATTTTGACATGTAACAAAAATATTTTATTTAATTTCATATTTGCTCATTTGTTTCGGTCAGATTCTTATTTATTATTAAAACTATTGTTTGTTATCAGTTAACTTTATAGGGAAGCACATTAAGCAACTTAGGTATCCGAAAAAGTATGTTTTGCTGAAAATTTTATATCTTTCAAATTAAAATTATCCGTTTTCCTTTCCGATTAAGTGGTCGTTTCGAAATATGAAGAGGTAACGCCACGCCCACTCGCCGACGCGCCAACGGGGTCGCCATGTTGGAAGTTTTGGGCGGGTTTAACAAGTCCTGCAGGTAATAAATATTATACCAGAGCATTATAATAGGTGCACGTTGAGTGAGAAAATCGATGGATTATAAAATTGATCTTCACGTCGACTCATGGCAGGCGAATCAATTCTCCGACGGAGAATATTCTAGACTACCTGTCTTAGTAGGTACCTACTACTACAAAACAAGAAAAATATAATGAAATACGAAAAATTGGGATAAATTAAAATATCTAATGTCTCAACTCAACACAGGACTTCGGTTCCATTGAGTTGGGATTTGTGTCTCAATAAATTCTACATAAATATATTGTGAAATAAAATATTTAATATAAAACAGCGTTTATTAATATTATGCCTGGTCGATTTACATTTCTTTCGGATCTTAAATAAATCAACAATATTTCGAGTTTGTCCAAATTTTTGTAAACAAGGACTGGATTCAAATCCCTGGGGAGCTGTTTATATTAACACATTACAACAAAGATAAAGAATATTTAAGAGAAGGTAATATAGAAGTCTAGCAAGAAGTCTAGAAGTATAGAAGTCTAACAGCTCCCCAGGGAGTTGAATCCAGTCCTTGTTTACGAAAATTTGGACAAACTCAAAATATTGTTGATAAATTATCTGGTCCATGAAGAAGTATATAAATTGAAAAGATAATATTTTCAGGCGTTGCCTAGTATGTAGGTGAAATAGTTCAATTAGATGAATCTCACCCGCATAAATAAAGGTTTCAGCTCTTTAACTTCACAAACATCAACAGATGAAAGAATTGAAGTAATATAGATGTTCAAATATGGGCAGAATGGTGAATGTTACACAGTGCGTAAAGTGGCCACTTAAACCAGCCATTGACAGGTCATAAGCCCTGTAGATGACTTCTATATTACCTTCTCTTAAATGTTCTTTATCTTTGTTGTAATATGTTAAATAAATCATTCAAAAAATTCTTGTGTTAGAAATGTTGAAGGTTTTTTAATTAATCTGTAATAATTAATGGATAAAACTATTTATTTATTTACATTGGCTTCCCGTCGGCGTTTGTCGTTCAAAAAAATAACGTCATATTTGTTTGATAAAATAACAAAAGTCAATTACTGTTTGTAATTTCACACAAACAAATATATACATTAGGGTGGGCCGATACTATTTTTTCCGAATTTTGAAATGAAAGGGGTCTGAAAAGTTGCCTTTTGGATTACTTGGAATGCAAAAAATTTCAAAAAAAATATTCGATACTACCTTTGGCCCTCAACCAGAGCTTGAAGTTTTCGAAAAAGTCGATTTTTTGCGCTAAACCGGCTGTCATTTCGTATTTAGGTAAGAAAATCAGTACAATTAAATTTTATAATGTGCATTAAACCTTATTAAATAAGCATCTAAAGGCGTAAGTTTCATTTTGTTTTGTGATAAATTGGTAGCATTGTTTTAATGAGCCATTGTTTTCATCAATATTAGTCAGGCGCTAAACGGAATCAGTTCCACTGAGTGTAAACTTTTTGCATTTCGGTAGTTGTAAAACGTGTTCGAATTTGTAATGAGATTAAGTTATATCTTTACTAACAAAAAAAAAAAAATATCAATATAGATAAATTACAAAATGTTCAGACCCTGATAAACTTCAAACCTCGGTTGAGGGCCAAAAGAAGTACAAAATAATTTTTACTTTCAATGTGATTTAAAATGCAACTTTTTAGACCCCTTTCACTTTGGTGTCCAAAAAAAAAAAAAACTTCATACATCATCAGCCCACTCTAATATACATGTAATGAACAGGTAGGTAAGGTAATTTATGCAAACCGTAAACAACGTTTTATACAAAAACGCGTTAGCTTATAATTTTAACATTAATTTACATAACGTCTGATAAAATTTATCTTCAGGTTCGAAGATGTATGAAATCTCCATTAAAGGATTTACTGAGATATTTGCGAAAAACTTTGAAAAAGGAATTGTGAGATTTCTAATTATGCTTCACCAACTCAATGGAGAATGCCAAAAGTTTACGGTGTCAAGTAGTACAATTGAAATCTGTTTTTGCAAGATTTAGAGACTGTTTTGAATTACGCTATTATTTTGGTAGTAAGGTTTTTATGTATAGTTTATTTTGGCATCAACAACTCATTTTCCGTTTTTGGTGGAGATTTCTAAGTTAGCTTCTTATTAGAATTCCCCTATATATTTTGTCGAATTTTTCAGACAAAAAGTTGAGTATTTTTGTATGAAATAAATTATGTTCGTATGATGTGATTGGTGATTGGTAGATGTAGATACATTGATAGGGTACCTACTCTGTATCTAGGATAAATTATTTTTCGGTTCCGTGTATTTTTACCAAACCTATAAATCTGGTTCGGTTCCCGACATGGTTGATATGAAATATTAATTTAAAGGGGTGTTTTCACACCAGGCTATTTCATATGAGACTGATCATCATACCTTCATGTTGCAAAAATAATCAAGATACGCTGTGATTGGTGTACCAATGCAGTGCCCTATGCGCCATTAGGTGCGGAAAGGGAATGGTGATGACGATAAATCACGTGCGTAACGCAAAGAAGGCAATCGAAAATTATCACAGAAATTACTGCATTACCTTTTGAGGTATTTCTAAAATTGGTTCAAATGTAAGTTTTTTTTTTTTTTTAAATATGCAATATTAAGATATTTTTTTCCCCCTTTTTAGGGTCTTTTACAAAAAAGCATGGGCCAAGAAAAATTACACGTATTAATAAATATTTTATTAAGCTTATGCTTTTTATACAGAAAGGACAAAGAAAAACAAAAGGCACACAAACATGAAAATATACAAGAATAACATAAAATTATAGATATTTGTAATGATTAACACACAATTAAACTAGACATAGATGAAAATAAGTACTATCAGAAAAAAAACTTTTGTTAAATACATTTATATCAGTAAATAAAACTTGCAGTCCAAAAATCATAACATAAATAATAATACATACATTTTGACAATTTTGACAAATAAATTCAAGGGAACAATAGCGAGGTTTTAATATAAACCAAGAAATATAAGACATAGTATTAAGATTATACAAATTGGCTTGCTTTGTCTCTTGTTATTTAGAGTGAGTGAATATTTAAAATAACTGAATTATCGATTTTAAAATTGAAATAATCGACTTTAAAAATGGAACACAAAAATTTATAAAATATATTAACAAACAATTACAGAGATGGAGAAATTTAAGTGTAAAAAAAAGTCCTATCATTGGCTGGTTTAAGTGCCCACTTTACACACTGCAACACTCACGTGGCCACCCGAACCAGCCAATGATAGGTCATAAGTCCTGTAAATGCCTAGACTTCCATATTCCTCCTCGAAAATGTTCTCTAACTGTGTTGCTATTTGTTAATCTTAACAATTCTTTATGGCTGGTATTCTAAACGCTGTAGCGTGTGAAGATAACTCATTGTAAGTATTTGCAATAGCTTATAATATTAGAAATCAAACACTACAAGTTTAAATATAGAGTTCTACAAAATAAACACCAAATCAATCAATAATACAATTTGCAATTGCGTTTGAAATACCACCCAGCGGTGCTATTCTGAACCACTCTCGTGGCCGTATTTAAGTACGCGAGATAAGAGTGTTCTTTACGGCTGCGAGAGCGTTTGGAATATCACCCCAGGGGGTGAAATCTAGTATTTTGTTTACAAACATTGGGACAAACTAAAAACATTGTATATAAAACGAGTTGACTATATTGACGAACATCAGTGAATCTTATTCCGTTTTTTTGTAACAGGGAATATACAACAGGGAAATATCACTTTTTTAAAAACATTTTTAAAGTAATAAAGGTCTATGAAATACCGTTCAGTAAAAAAAAATTGCCAATTATTAGTAGCATAAAAAATACTTTTGAATTTGTAATTTTGATTTACGTGACGAATCATGTTTATTTATTCCTGGCCTATTTATTGAAATTTGATCAGAACAATATCACGACTCTTGACGTCACAACAACCAAGGCCAAACACGTCGCATTTTTCTAGCAACGATACTAGTAAATTTATTGTTTACATTACGTATGAAAACATTTCTCCACAATATCCATATTGATTTTGAAAATACAATTAATTATTCTAAATCCATTTCATATATTTTTATCGGTATTCGTAGTATGCGATATTTCCGTATTGGGGACAGCGAACATTTTACTTCTTCTATCGGTAAAATACAAAGACAAAACTTCATGGTTTTTGCATTCGAATGTCGTCGTGAAAATGCCTGTAAATTCATTAAAAATTAACTGGAATTCTCACTCAAGTTTTCGGCGTACCTAATAATATTTTGCACATCCGCTGTGCGCGTTTCTTTGGCTAATTTAGTCCCTGTCTTGTCCCAACCTTGCTTCGGTCGGGAGAGAGATAGGGAGAGGCGTGGGGAGGAAAAGAAAGGAAGGGAGATACGAGGCGGCATCCCTTGTGCTGTCTTGGCAGGGGTGGTCCACTCGTGAAAAACTTAAGTTATTATAAATATATTTTACACATTTATATATAACATCGATAAACTAACACAACTCTAAATAATAACTAGTGAGGATATTATTTATTCATAAATTAAATTGCTTCGTGAAACTGTTTCCAGAAATAAATAAAAAAATATAGCAGCGTAGGCGAAATCGTAGCTACCCTCCTCCCAAGATTGCTCTATTTTTGTTCCGTTTGGGAGGTTTTGTTTGTTTAACCTTTCCCTTACTGTCCTAAAACACCCGCGCGTTACGGTGCTGTGTAGTCACTACACATTAAAAAATAAGAAATTTAAAATGGGTAAAATGGAATATTTATAAGGAATGGCTTTAATTAGTCATACTTTCATTCAAATATGATAATATTTCAAATCTAACGGCTGAAAACATGAAAAAACTATCAGGTATCGCTAACGACTCGGGCGAAACGTGCACCCGCGCCGACTTCCCGCGAGCTACTAAGTAGCTAGTACTGGACTATGTGACTGGACATGTAGTGGACGTGTAACGCCAGGTGTTATTGGTATACTGTGAGTATACTTTTGATGATATTTATAATTTATCCCCGATTTCCGATAAATTGATTTTTTGTGCCTAATAAGTACTTATTACTTAATAAAAAAATATTTCAGTCGATACGTAAATGTGTAATGAAGGAATACTGAAAATCCTAACCCAATGCTTATTAAATTTATAAGGATAATATAGTTATTAGACGCAATGTGTAATAGCTACTCATCACCGGAGATCAGGGTTAAGGCGGGGGCATTTGTTCAGATATTCAAATTCAGACTACCCCCCCCTAGCATAGCAAATTTTCTTCCTATGCTTATACCCGCGACTTCTTTTGAAAATCAAACAAATTTTGTTCTAGGCTCAATTATGCCTTTAATAGGGAACTTCAGCCCTACTGCAAATTAGAAACGAAAAATGTTTTTTTGCGCGCAGTAAAAATTACAGCATTAAATTGTATTGTAAAATTTCTTAAAAATGTACGAAAAAAAAAATATTTTAATAAAAATGCACTACTTTGAGAGACGTCATTGGTTCATATGAACCATCCAATGATATGAGAGCTTTGAAGGATATCCGGTTTGGTCACCGTAAATGAACCAATCGGAAGAATTGTCGAAGAACAACCTCTGACGTCACACGTTACAGTTATTTCAGAAACACAAATCTTTAAAAAATCATAGCATAAAATATTTTAATTTTTTTGGCTTAGTTTAATAGTTTATTAACAAATAAAAAAAAACACTGAGATTCCTCATTATACTAAATGTCATTAAATATTTGTATATAACTACTTACCGACTTTTCTATGTCTAAAACCAATTAAACCAACATGCGAAACACACGATACACCTTCACCATAGTTCTTGCACAAAAATATAAAACCATTACGACATGCATTTTAAAGGTGTATAGTGCACCGTGAAGGTGTATAGTGCACCGTAAAGGTGTATAGTGGGTTTCGCATCTTGGTTTGATTGGTGTCCTGACTAAGAGACGGGTACGTCTCAAAACCGGTAGACATAGAAAAGTCGGTAACTGGTTAAATACAAATATTTAATAACATTTACTTAACTGTTCGCCTTCTTCTTGAATATGCCTCCGTGGTCTGTGTATCGGACATCGCCGCGCGTGCGGTGAGGGAACGTACAACGCGGCCTGTGACGCGGCGAACGAGCGCCAAACATTAGGCACCGACACCAAGCCGAGCGGCCCTTTTGCGGGCGCCCAGGCGAAGATGGTAGCTGCACGGGGAAAATGGTGGGAATGACCACGGAGAGGCGGTCGAACCTCCGGCCGCGACTGAAGCTTCCCGAGTGGCCGCTAGGGCGACGAATGGCGCTCGGACGAGAGTGTGCGGTGCCAGTGTTTCTATGTCAATATTTGTATGTCATGTTTTCCTGTTTATTTTCGGCTAGGAGTCTCGATTTGTAATCTAACTAGCTGACCCTTAAATAAAGACGGTTAATTATGTCACTCGCAGGGGCAGAAGTTAGAATATCGAGACCCTAGCCACATATTTGTATCAGATTGCGGGGAATCAGACCCTGTCAAATCCTCTTATAACTCATGTCACCCTTTTTCTTAGTATGTAGGACCTTTCCCTGTATCATTTGTACATTAAATAAGATACGGGGAAGAGGCCTACATACTCCTTTTATATGTAAAACTCATCTCGAGGGAGTTATTAGATCTTATAAGCATAAGTGTAAAAATAATATATGAAATTGTCCAGCCAATAGGAGAGCGTGCTACGGCGTAAGCCGGGAAAGTCCGACCCCTTCTCGCTCTCCCTTGCGGCCTATGTATGCTGTCTCGTACCGTGCCCGACTGCGGAACGGTACAAATTTCTTAATAGAATCTCTGCTTTTTTCATGAATAAATTGTGTATAGTGTATAAACCAAGACTGCGTTTTTATTATATCTACGCCCTCTCCGCCTTCGATGTCACCGCCTGCCCTTCTGAAGAAGAAAACTGAAGCCTCAGCCTGAAGAAAGCTATCACCTGATAGCCGGTCAAATAGCAGCTCCAGACCCACCTCCTATCTACAGTTCAACTGTATGCACGGCGAGGTGTCGTGTATAGTCTGTTTTCTATTCTATGTCAATCGCATAAATCACATTAAATCAGTCCAACAAATGAGAAGCGAGGGGGGCGTGGCCAGCAAAGTAAGCAACCGGTTATTTTATTTTTGTAAATTTTATTAGTTCTAAAAAAATATTTTAATGTGCTAATATGTATACTGATCATCGTGGTTTCGGATGTGACAGGCTTTAAAGAACACCTGTATGTGTTCGGCATACTAAATGGTATAATCGATGTTCCATCATTACTGGGACAAGTAAAATTCAATATTCCGATTCGTAGGTCGAGAAACAATGAAGTACTGTTCATCGATCAGCATAATACAAACTATGGCCTTAATTCTCCAATGACCCGTCTTTGTCGTATTGTTAACTCAAGGCAAAATTTGGACTTTTTTGGTTTAAGTTTACAACGATTTAAACGACCACTAAATAAATTTATTTATTTACTAATTACATTATACATACATTTGTTAAGGACAGAGACACAGTTTATAGCGACACAATCAGGAACAACCCATGTCTGTGAACTTGCTCCGACTCGCTAGAAAATCCGTGTTGAGTCGGGGCACTTGTAATGCATTCATAACCATACATTCACACACATATATACATATATATTCGCACATACATATTTATATTATATTATATACATACATATATATATATGTATGTATATATATTAAGTTTATACACATCATTGATACTTTATACATTATTACATTTTACATTTATAAATACATATTAATCATTTACCAGTTAGTCCACATTTGATCGCAGAAATCCATTCCCGTTCGAGCAAACCAGTTACTCAAACCAGATTTGAATTTTTTTAAATGACTCAGATTCCTTTGTTACCTGATCTCGTAAATTAAAAATTCTTGGACCTACCACAAAGAAATGTCTCTTAGCCAAAGTTGTTTTACTTTTTGGTACGTAGTAATTTACTTTAGAGGAATATATTGTTATTATTTCCTGTTGTGTTCTTGTACAGATCTTGTCTTGATGTCCTTTATGTTTGTCAATGTTTTTCTTATTTTTTCAATGTTTTAAACTATTATTTTATTGTAATATTTAAACCCTATAAATTGTATTCATGGACAATGTCCGTTAATAACTAAATAAATAAAGTTAATGCTTTAAATATTAATAATATTCCTCATTATAGTTCAAATTTTTAAAAATATTTTTAGTTAACCCCTTTTTATGAAACAATGTTTTTTTTTTAAGAATAATATTTTGGTAGAAAATATAAAGCATGTTTTTGGCAAAATTTAAAAATTAAAAATTTAGCCAAAAGAAATTAAACGGTGAAATCGTATCACTTTCTCACCTTTCATCAGGCTTAATGTATTAGTGGTTGTGGGTTGTGGGTGAACCCATTTTGAATTATTTTTAGTAAAATGGTTTCTAACCTCTGGTCTACAGCAAAGGAGAAACGAAGAATGTATGTACCTAATTTGTAATTAAGTTGGTAGCTTGTACCTAAATAGTTCCACATATTGCCGCTTGGTGGTACCGTCGGAAGAGTCATCTGTCATGTGATGACAGCTTTCCAAATTTTTTTTATTAATTTTCCGCTACCGCCGCTACTTGATAAAATTCATTTGAAATTGTTTGTTTTTAATTAATGTAATATCAAGGCGTCCGCCATGGTGTAATGGCTATAATGTTTGACTCACACATGGAAGGTTCTGGTTTCGATTTCCACCATTCCCGATGAAGACTAAAATAAACCATTTACAAGCCAGTAGCTCAATCACAAATAACTACCGACGTGCTAATAAGCGACTTGATAAGAATTTCTTACGATGGTTATTTATCGTATTCGAACACCTAATATTAAATATCAAAATATTTACGTTTCGCGACGTATAATCCTGCTGCGCAATCACATATTTGAAATCCACCGGTGTAAATATAGAAAATATTCCAAAACTGCTATTTTTATTTATTTATTATTTATCATACTATTTATTGCATTAAGCCGACGCGACGGTTGGCAAGCCAAATGCCAAGAAAAGCAGTCGCCATAGTAATTGTAATTTAATTTTAACTTTTTTGTATTAGATACTCCTTACTATTTTGCAAATGCAATATATTGTATTATTTTTATAGTAAACGCCGATTTTTTGCCAATGAACTGTTTTTTTTACAAGGAAAACAAAAAACAAACCGACACACGCGTTGACTTATGACTGCGATAACTTAAGCATGTTCATTTATTGTTCATTGTTATCGCTCAAATGCTTAGCATGTTTTTAAGCACGTCGATAGTTATTTGTGATTGAGCTGCTGGGTGTGCTTTGCTGAAATTCAACCCTGTAATAAATTATGGAACCTCTCGGTCTGTTAAAGTGTAAAAAATACAAAGGTATACTAATATACAAAGTATAAAAATACATAATGTAAATACGAAATATAAAAAATAAAAAACCGCCATCTTTCTTAAAATAATTTATGTAAGAATGCGAATACGGAAGTTCAGTGCTACGGGAAATTGTAAATGAAAAATCTTTTCTTAAACGCGGTAAAAATTAGAGCATTTTATTATAGGATGAAGTTTCTCAAAAATAATAAAAATGAACTAACTTGAACTACGTCACAGGTTCTTTCGAATAAACCAGTGGTAAAGTGTTGTGGTGAATTTCCGGTTTCCGAGAAGCCAACTCATCAATCAGCAGAACTCTTCGACAAGAACTTGAGAAGTCACGTGCGGAGTAAATGCAAAGTAAATGACACGATTTCGAAAAAGAGCCCTTTGAAATGGCAAAATCCTATGATTTCCTTACTTTTCGTGCTTTGTACTAGACTACAGGATTAATTAGCCGGAAAGTTATGCGTAATTTTAAGCTTCAAGCAAGCGGACTACTGATTTCCGTTTTCATAATTGCTGTAGGCGTGTGAAGCTAACCAGCAATATATCGTGACATTATATTATATACCTAGTGTATAAGTATTTATCATAACATAATATAAATATGCTACATTCATCAGGGGAACGTAATGAGCGCTGAAATGCTAAGAGCCGTCGCCGATCGGACCGCGAACCGCGGACAAGTGCCGAATCTAATTGCCCACTGCTGATATATTTATGTTAACTTATAACTTTTAACGGACAAAATGCCTAATTAAATACGCGTATCCCGGTGCAAATTACAAATTTACCAGGCTTAAAATTTAAATGCATCAAACTGGTTTTGAATGTATAAATAACCATATAATATCATCATATTTGAAGCATTAACTTTGTGGTCAAACATTTGATGAAATGTTAATCAATAATTGTATATGACCGTTTACTGACTTTTCTTTATCTACCGGTTTCGTCGGGATTTTCAGGATTTCGTCATTAGGGGAGAATGCCCATGAATGGGACATAGGACAATCGTGTCTAAAGCTACTGCTAAAACCACTGTCTAAAAAAGTTGTGCTACATCGGCACTACGACAAAAAAACAGATTAACTTATAAACCGCAGTTCTTTGCCGAAAGTAAAGCGAGTTTGTTTGTTTCAAGTTTTTTGGGAAAAAAATAATATTTATTTATTTATTCAACTTTTTGTACATAATGTTAGTTGTACAATGGCGGGCTTGTTGCCAAATGGCAATTTCTTCCAGCCAACCAATAAAATAAAAGTTTAATTTTTTTAATTCAAGTTACAGAACATATTTAATAGAAAAAAAAAGATTAAAAAGCCGTAGATATACACAAATAGAAATAAACGTATTTGATTATAAATTAACTTAAATCAACACTATTACTCAATGGGAAAAAGGAAAAAAGAGGAAAAAGGAAAGGAGGAGAGATTAAGGAAGAGAAAGGAGATGTTTCTTCAGACGTGATTTAAACAGAGATAATGTAGTTACATCTTTGATGGTGGATGGGAGATGATTCCACAGTCGAGCCGCATGGACACTATATAAGTTAGAGAAGAAAGAGGAATTGTGGATGGGTATTAAGAGAGTGCCTTGAGAATTAGAACGAAGAGGTAAACCATGAACTGATAAGCGTTGAAATTTTTCACGCCGGTATATAGGAGCGTTAGGACTATAAAGTACATTGAACAGAAGTGAGAGGGAGTGATAGTCTCTCCGCTGTCTAATTTTGAGCCATTTCAGTTGCCTACGATAATCAGAAATGTGGTCATATTTCCTAAGACCAAAAATGTACCTTATGCATGTATTCTGAAGTCGTTCAAGTTTATCGAGTTACTCACAGCCTTAATCAGTCATGGAATTTTAAAGTTCACTAAAATATAACCCTACTGGTTCATGTGTTTTTCTAACAACGAAGCATTTCCTTGAATGGGACACGTGCAGTGATTACGGATGGGATATTTCCTGTAGAACATGATCGAAATACACCGCAGATACATTTCCAACCGAGTGCCCTATGCTCCACCAGGCGCTGATTAGGGTTCAGTGAAAAAAATGCATTGAAGCACGAAGAAATTATGCTACATTTAAATCTAATAACAAGGGTCACATATGTGATCGGGAAATTAATATACATAGTTGTGCAATGGCTTGAATTCAAAATGTGTAGGATTTGGCCCCATGAAAATCTTGGAATTTTGGGTTCTCTGGTCTTTTTTTTTCAAAAATGTTTTTAAATCACTTTAGCAACAATATTTTGAGTTTGTCCAAAATTTTTGTAGACAAGAACTGGATTCAACTCCCTGGGGAGCTGTTCTCTACCTGTACTGTTTTATGTCGATGTCACTAAAACTGTCATTATAAATAATCTGTATTCTTCGAAGAGTGCTATTTTTCATTTTTTTTTAAATTATTTATTTACAATTTTAAAAAACTCGTTAGCGTTACATTAGAAATTTAATATTGTCAAGTCATTTTATGTCTCGTCTGTCTAGTTGGTTCAGTCATCATGTGCTTTTTCAGATTGATTTTAAATTTGTCTCCAGTAAAAGTTTTCAAGTAGTAAGGTAAGTCGTTGTAGTGTTTAAGTCCATTATGTAGTATTTTTGACAGTCCTGTGTTTGTCTTTGGTTTTTCAATATGATAGTGTTGTTGTTGTCTGGTGTTATATTTGTGTATGTCAGCATATAGTTAGTCATTGAGTTAGGAATGTCGAAGAGTACAGATTGACGAGTTCTAATTATACGGTGATATAGTGTGTAACGTCTAGTAATAAATATTTCGAATCTAATCCTTGTCAATCATTATAATTCGCACTCGCAAATCAATATCGTATTTAGTAATCGAATGCATTCGATTATTTTTATTCGAATGAATCATTTCCAGTTAACCCCCAATATAATCCCATTGCAAAATGTCAATTTCAACTGTGGTGTTCAGAATGAGCGTGTCCAAACACCACGCGGCCAGAAGTCACGAGCACCAGCCTTGCAGCCCAGACTACCACGCTAGGAATCTCTATAATCAGACATCGCACCGCTTCCGTCTACCGAACAAACTGTTACAAATGAGATTAGCACCTTGCCAAATATCTCCTATGCACAATCAGTTCCCGCCACTTTGTATCCGTCAACCCATGCTTTGGTCCGAGTGATTTTTTTTTACAAACAAATAAATCAAGTAGGAATCGAATGTGAAAACACGTGTGAAAGAGATTTTTTAGGTTGTTATTTTAATACTAATAAGTATAACATATTTTTTTGTTTTTTGCAATAAATATTACCAATACACTATCACATAAATAATACAAAAACATCCCACAATGGCATTAAATGTTTAAAATCAATTAAACATATAGATCAACAATATTTGAGTTTGTACAAATTTTTGAAATCAATTAAAAATATGAATGTTCAAATATGGTCAGAATGTTACACAATGTGTAAATTGGCCACTTAAACCAGCCAATGACAGGTCATAAGCCCTGTAAATGCCTAGACTTCCATATTCCCTTATTTAAGGTATTCTCCATCCCTGTTGTAGTTTGTTAATCTTAATGACTCCCAAGGGGGGTGAAATCCAGTGTTTTGTCTACAAACATTTGGACAAACTCAAATATTGTAATGAAACCAACTGGTCCAAGAAGAAGTTAAAAAATTTAAAAATTGTTTTCAGGCGTTGCCTAGTGTGTAAAATAATTCAGTCAGATGAATTTCTTCACAACAATAAAGGTTTCAGTTCTTTTACTTCACTAAAATCAACAAATGGAAGAATTAAAGAAACATGGATGTTCAAACATAGGCAAATTGGTAAATGTTACACAGTGTGTAAAGTGGCCATCTAAACCAGCCATTGACAGATCATAAGCCCTGTAGATGCCTAGACTTCTATATTACCTTCTCTTAAATGTTCTTCATCTCTGTTGTAATATGTTAATTAGGTTATTATTTTGCACCATATCTTAAAGAAAAATTATCTCATTTCCTACTTTTGTTAGTGCAATAATAATGTACATGATAACTTAACTCAAAATCTTGATTAAAATATTTTAATGGTCTAGTTTAGAGTAGAGTATGATATTTCAAAAACATGACTATAAAAACAATTTCCTTATAATTTTTTTTTTAAAAACATTGCATTTTTTAATACAAATCCTGACAAACAAATTATAAAAAACCGCGGTTAACTAAACACATTCTTTGATTTCTTTCGGAGAAATGAAACTTTAAATTCAATTATCTCAGAATGCTATTTTTTGACTTGTCATAGTATAAAACCAGGGGTGCGAATTGTTTGTAGACATTAACTGGATTTAACTCCCTAGGGAGTTATTAATATCAATATATAAAAACGGAGATTAAGAACATTTCATAGAATGGAATACAGAAGTCTAGGCATTTACAGGGCAAATAACATTTCATTGGCTCAACAGATGGAAGGATTGAAGGAATATATATATTTAAACATAGTCAGAATGATTAATGTTACAAAGTGTGTAAAGTGGCCACTTAAACCAGCCAATCACAGATCATAAGCCCTGTAAGATATTGATTGACTACTATATTGCATTCAATAAAATTATCTTCAATTCTATTGTAACATATCTATTGA
The DNA here is from genome assembly GCF_059751315.1 of Micrasema longulum. Taxonomy (NCBI): domain Eukaryota; kingdom Metazoa; phylum Arthropoda; class Insecta; order Trichoptera; family Brachycentridae; genus Micrasema; species Micrasema longulum. Next base: position 8,818 of record NW_028278894.1, on the reverse strand, counting down.
TAAAATATCATCATCATCATAATTCCCTTTCCGCTCCTGAAGGTGCATAGGGCACTAATTGGTACACCAATCAAAGCGTATTTTTATCATTTTTGTTACATGAAGGTGAGATGATCAGTCTTACGCTTCAGGTACCAGTCCAGGGACTAAGAAATATTATTGTGTGAAAACACCCTTTTAAATAAATATTTCATTTCAACCATATATAAATACAAATGTATTCATTATAAATTGTGATATAAAACATGATTTAATCAAATGTTTTACTTCACAAAAATCAACACATGGAAGAATTGAAGAATTATGGATGATCAAACACAGGCTGAACGGTGGATCCCTCACAGTGTGTAAAGTGACTACTCAATCCAGCCAATGAGAGGCCAAAACACTCCCATATATCCTTCGCTAAAATGTTCTTCATCTCTATTGTAATATGTTTATCTTAATAACCTTCTTTACATACATTTGGACAAACTCAAAATATTGTTGAATTGTGATACATTTGAATTACTCATTTTTAAAATTTTATTTAAAAAAAAAACAACTTTGCAAAACCGATAATTTTGCAAATAAAAATAGCAGGTATACCTTTCTATAATTGAACCTACAGAAGTTCAGCGTAAGACGGCAGTTTATCCTCACGGAATACCCAGACTCAGCCAACCAAAATATTTTGCAGAACAAGAATGGAATCCTTTTGTAGGTGCGGATGCTTCTGGAGTGATGATGCTTGGCAAGTCACGAAGTCAAATCTTTCAGCATTATAATATTAAGACCACGAAAAGCTAACTTCAGACCCTGTACCTAGTGCTTTCCAAATTCATCTAAACATCGATTGAGTGTTCTTCTTCTTCTTCTGCAGCCTTATTCTCTCCACTGCTGGATAAAGGCCTCTTCCAAACGTCTCCATTCCTTCGTATCACCCGCTTTCATCATTCACGTTTTACCGGCAATAGAGGCAATGTCGTCGACCCATCTTTTCTGTGGCCTTCCAACACTTATTTTGTTTGCGCACGGTCTCCACTTTATTATTCTGGGTCGATTGAGTGTTATACTTTATTATTTTTATATCCGGTTTTTTCCATTTTTAATATTATTATCGGTTTGTACTCATATTATTAAAAATAAAAAAATATGTTGCAACATAAAATAAAAAATATTTTTTAAAATGGAATATAAAAGCCTTGGATTATGACCTGTCATTGGATGGTTTAAGTAGCCACTTTACACACTGCGTAACATTCACCATTTTGTTTACGTTAAAACATCCACATTTTCTAAACTCTTCCATCTGCTGACTTTTGTAAAGCCATAAGTTGTCATAAGCCCCGTAGATGCCTAGACTTCTATATTACCTTCTCTAAAATTTTCTTCATCTCTGTTATAATATGTTAAATACATTCCGTTAATTTTTCTATGTGTTGATTTTTGTGAAGTTAAAGAGCTGAAACCTTTATTAATGCGGGTGACATTCTGACCGCATTATTTCACCTACGTACTGGGCGAAGCCTGAAAATATTTCAAAGTTTCTATTCCTTTTTTGTTGGACCAGGTGGTTTTACCAACAATATTATAAATATTTATAATTTTTGTGAAAAGTGTTTGTTTTGGATTCGTGTGTATTTCGATTTAAGTGTCAAACCATCCATATGTGTTTTGGCCCTTGTTTTGATTTCCGCAGTCCCTGATGTTCCTTCATTTCTGGTGGCAAGTCTAGAAAATACAATACTTCTTGTAACATCGTAACAAACAAGCCACGAAAAACTCCATCTTAAAAGTCGATCTAAAATAACGTGCCCGGATCAATAAAATACTGTGAAATGCTAATAAAATGATCAAGTGCTATCTTGGAACACATGCCAAAGGAAGTTTTTATCCCTTTTAAATATGTATGTATTTCTTGGATTGACACATTTATTATCGAAAACCGTATATCGAAAACCAAACGAACTCTGTTAATTTTCCATTGTAATCGGGGCCAAGGATTTATACAGTAGGTAATTGCAACAGCGATTTATACAGTAAGTAGGTGTACTAATGGTCAGCGCATTTGCCTACTATGCAAGAGGTCTCGGGTTCGATTCTTGACACGGCAGATATGAAATATTTATTAAAAAGTGTGTTTTAACACATTTCATAGTCCCTGGACTGGTATCTGAAGCGTAAGACTGATCATCTTGCCTTCATGTAACAAAATGATCAAGAAAAGGTGCGATCGGTGTACCAATACAATGCCCTATGCGCCATAAGGTGCGGAAAGGGAATGATGATGAATTGCAACAACTGGGTTTTTAAATGGTCTTGGTATTCGTAAAATTAATCCGCAAGTTTCGGAAGATTTTTGTCATATGGTCAATGTGAAGGAAAATGGAAAGCAATAATAGAGATTCAATTATCTAGATTAGACCAAAGTATTTTAAAAGTGTAATTAATAAAAATATCTCATCAATTCAAAAATTACGCAAGCGTCCATCGTACCTCGTGCTCAGACACAATCTATTACCCACTCTCATTGTTTATTTTTGCTTCTCACGCGTGACTTGGTAAGAGTCAGTTCCATTTTGGTTTCCAATCAACACACGACGAAGCTTTCTTTTTCGGCGGGAAAAGGAGCAAACAAACCATAGACAAATTATATAGACAAAGGAGTAGAGATTCATTTGTCAAGAGTGCGCCGAGTAAACCGAGCGGAACTCCTGACGTCAGGAATCTCTTCATTTACAGGGATATTAGTCCGGGATATTTGTGTCGATTCCCTATTATTTAAGATGCAAATATACATTAATAATCACGTCAGTGAGTCTGTTTAAAGTTTCTACCAATCAAAAAATTAAAAACATCACCCGCTTATCCATATTATTCAATAAAAAACAAGTAAAACATTGGTGTTACCTATGAAAAGCATTTAGTATTATTGATGGCATACTTAACTCACGGGGAAGTTCAATGCAACGGGTAATCATATTTTTATTTTTATTTTTTATTATTCCACAATCGAGCAGCTACTACTTGAATGATCAAGTTCGCTGCAATTGGTGTACCAATGCAGCGCCCTATGCACCATTAGGTGTGGAAAGGGAATGATGATGATACATCATAACTCATATATAGTGCCGTTTCAGTGACATAATACCGCAAGGGCGCTTTACAGTGTAATTCTGTAAATGTTGATTTTAATTTGACTTTTCCGTAAAATAATTTATTTTATTATCACATGCTATGGATTTAGAGAATAGTTGGGTTTTAAGTTTTCTCCGAAACATCACTTGCCTCTACTTCTGCTGGGAGAGTATTCCATGCCAAAGGGTCTGGCGAATATAATGACTTTTCCTATCGCCGTAGATGTAGCTAATCTAAGCGTAAAATGCCTGCCGGCGAATTCATTTGGAATGCATAGTTCTTTTAAATATTCCGGAGCAGAGACTTGGCCAGTGAAAAAATAAGGGTTCGAACTTTGGACCATTGATCCGTGAGTTCACAACAGTACACGACCCGATTCTATTTAGCCATTAGTTAACAATGTGAATCCTGGCACCTTACTTAAACTCAAAACACAAGTCTTCCGAGTTTTAAGAGTAAATGCTTGAGAAACTCAGTTATAAGGTGGTTTGATTTCATAACTAACATTGAAGTCCGATAACGAACGCAGCAGCCTCCTATAACGAGCGTTGCGATGGGCCTGGTTTGGACACGTGCTGTGGATGCTTCAGGAGACCCTTAACCCAAGTTGCCTCTTCTTTTTTATTTTAAAATTTCATTGATAAACCCTTACGGGTTACTTTAACAAAATATTTTTACTTTTGAAATTCACATTCTACTGTTAATGATAATATTTTTAACGTTTTTTGTAAAGGTTGTCCGAGTCTTTTGCTTAGTTTTGTCTGGTAGTTTATTGTATAATTTCATTCCATGGTTTATTAGTCTCGACTGTCCTTGTCTCGTTTTATAAGGTTGTTTATGATATTTTTCTGATATTCTCGTATTGTGTCCATGTTTTGTACAATTTTTTTCAAGTTTAATTCTTTGTTTACAATGAGGAATTTCAGCCCTACGGGAAATTGGATACAAAAAATGTTTTCTCGCGCGCGCTAAAAATTAGAGCATTGTAAGGCAAATTGAAAGGTAAAATTTCTTAAAAATGTACGATTTTTTTTTTTATATATTTGAATAAAAACGCACTACTTTGAATAATGTCTCTGGTTCATATGAACCATTTAATGATATGAGAGCTTTGAAGGATATTCGGTTTGGTCACCGTAAACGAACCAATCGGAGAACTGTCATAGTATAACTTCTGACGTCACACGCGGAGTTATTTCAGAAATACAAAACTTTAAAAAAACAAACCGCTGATAATACATATATAAAAAAATGGCTTAGTTTAATATTACATTAACAAATAAAAAAAAATAAAAAAGACACTGAACTTCCTCATTACATCAGTGGCTAATTTATGAATAAATTTTAAGGATTCTAGTTTAAAGAGTTCAGTTAAATTTAATTGCTTAGTTTGTTTAAAAAGTTCTTTAGTTGCTGTTAGATAGGGTAGGTCATATACTAACTTTAATATTTTATTTTGCTGTCTTTGTAGTCTGTTTATGTCATTTTGATTTATTGTTCCCCGTAGTAGTTGCATATAACATATTTTAGTATTTACATAGGCTTCGTACATTATATTTTTTTCCGTTTTTGGAACAAAGTTTTTGATTTTTAAAAAAAAATTAACACCTGCGGGCTCCCGCCGTCCAGGAAGACTGTCGATGACGATCTTTCGTCGTCGTTCGAAGAGCACGGGATTGACGCGAGAGTGGCGAGAGTGCTGGCTGGGTGCTGATAGGGTCACCTGGAGGCGTCTGGTGATGTCCACATGCTTCATTTAGGAGTGAATGTGGGAAACAAAACGAAGTAGTTACTAGGTGTAGTGTATAGTTATTTTCTAGCGATGAGAAAATTTTATATTACGCCGTAGGCACCTATATCATATAGTTTGGGAATCTGGTATTGCGTTGTTGTGATGCTGAAAATCGCAAAATTGAATCTCGGGGTAATTAAATTACCCAATTTAAAGTCTGACGGCAGAAGGGGGTGTTGGGGAAGGTAAAGGGGGTGATTCAATCAAAGTGGAGCTAAATGAAAAGGCATTCGGCGCTGCTCGGCCGGCGCCGTGCACAATCCGTGAAATTAAACTCACATAATATCGTCGGCTCAATTTCAACGTCACAAATCTGCGTTTTAACTTTTCCTTTACTGTCCTAAAAAGATCCGCGCGTTTCGGCGCTGTGTAGTCACTACACATGCAAAAAATGAGAGATTTAAAATCGTTAAAGTGTGATATTCATCGACAATTGCTTCAATTATTTATAGTTGAAGTCAAAAGTGATGATATTTTTAATCTAATTGCTTAAAACACGAAAAAAAACATTAATTCATTCTCTCAGTGCGCGCAAAAGAACCGCCTCTAACGAAAGCCGGGAAGCTACCAACGCAGCCAACGGGCGTCTGGGAGAAGTGTAAGAAAATTTGCTGTTCGTGCGTGTGACGCATAAAAATCAACTCTCTCGCTCTCAAATATACCGGTATTATCGAGAGTGAGACGTAAAGAGTATGCGAGACAATTATGTATTAGGATTACTATTTTACTACGAACGCAACATGCGACACATTGGTAAATTTTCTATTGTATTGGTGATATCTTCGATTTTTGATAAAACGCTTTTTATGTTCCAATAAGCATTAATTATTAAATGAAAAATCATTTTTACTGATACGTAAATGTATAACGAAGGAATGCCGAAAATCTCAACCCATAATTTATTATATTTATGGATAAATTAAAGTTATTATATTCAATGTGTTCTAGCTACACATCACCAGGAAGGGAGAGTTGATTCGTCATCATCATCTCTGTCAGCATCCAGTGGTAGCATTCTAATTTCCGCGTATCCGGATCATTTCTGTTACATGGAGTTTAGGTGATCAGGTATTTTAGGAACAGTAAAATATTGCAGTGAAAACAAGCACTCCCCAAACCCGAAAACCGTTTTAAAGACTGAGGGTACATGAAGGTAAGATGATCAGTCTTACGCTTCAGGTACCAGTCCACGGACCATGAAATATTCCAATGCTAAAACCACTTTTTAAATGAATATTTAATGTCAAGCATGTCAGGAATCGCAACCGAGACCTCTTGCATGGTAGGGAAACGCGCTGACGACTACACCACGAGGCCGACGTCGTGTATGGAAAACGCGAAACGTATATGGTAACCGCGTTATAGGAGGGTTGTTCGCTATTTTCGATTCGGGTTAGAAGAATACTGCGTTATAGGAAGGTTGACTGTACCAGTTTTTGCTTTTACATGTGACGTCACTTTTTTTTTCGACATGGTCAAATGGGCCTTTATAACTAATTGGGGTACTAATTTGTGTTATTATTATCATAATCATCCCCTGTTGGTCCACTGCAGGACACAGCCCTCCTCTTGTCTCCTACACTCTTCCCGGTTGTGCGCCGTCCTCATCCACTGTCTTGCGGCCTCGTATTCCTCGGTCTTCACTCGAGAACAAGCTTTGTCCATCAATCATCAGACATCAGACATATGAGCGATATGGCCTGCTTATTTCCGTTTCAATCATCTAATCCTATTCACCACATCACATAATTTGACTGCGGATCCAATCGTTTATCCGTCTATATCTCTTAACGTTGCAAGCATAACACGTACAATACTTTTCTGTGCAGCTTGCAACTTAAGAGAAGACTGCTTATGAAAAAAATGTGTTTTACAATTAGAGTAATAATTCTCTAGAGAAGCCCTTAAGCTCTATTGCATAGAACAAAAGCGTTCCAATTTTTTGGTTTGGTTTTTAGTTCAATAACAAACGAGTAACGATTTCGGTTAGCACTTGCAATTCTCAACCCGGGTACCTACGGCCCGTTGTATTTTATTTTTATTGAAATAAACGGCACTTAGTGCCTTTTACACATTAGTTACAAATACAGTTAAATAAACATACATGTAACTATAATTATGAGTAATACAGAGCATTTAAAACCAAATCATTCATTTACAAATTAAGAAAGTCTGAAAAAGTTAAACAATATAAAAAAATATAACCAGTTACAAATATATTGATAAAAATAATAATTTGGTATTAGAAATATTTTGAGCCGGTAAAAAAAAACTAAGAAAACAATTTTAACTAAACGATAAAAAAAAAAAGTACTTTCATGTATTATTATTTAAAACTAATACTTTATGATTATATAATATATTATGATATAAAAAAAAATATAAAGAGAAATATTTTGTGCTTATAAATAAAATCAAAAAAAGAAACGAAAAAAGAAAAAAAACACCAATGAAGAAGTTTAAACAATTTTGATCCATAGTAAATGGTAAAAAATATTGTTATCTAGAACCATGAGGTACCTACTAGCTTCTCCTACCCATGAAATACAGGAGAAGAGCCATTCCAAATGTAATAAATTTCACGTGCTATGAGCATTGCTGTAATATGTAGCTTAATTCGTGGTCAATTATTATAGTATGGTTTTTCTCAGTATGGACGACTCTATTAGGTTATTACTCTAAGGTTTTATACTAATTGTTAAATTTTTCACTTTACTATTTTCTTGTGTTTTTAAGAAGTTTCGCCTTAAATGTTCACATTGATGTGTCCAAGAGTTCGTTTTATTGAACGCTTATCATTGTAAATACTCGATTCGTGTTGTCCCAGAATGTTGATTGATATTGCAAATACAAATATTTCATTAATAATTATTATAGTTTTGTAGATTCGTAATTTTGGCTCTGACCCGACCACCCGACGATATAAGAGCGAGTCGACGCCGATGTTGTGCAGTACAACATTTTCTTAAACGCTATTTCGACTTTGATCAGCTAGTAGAAGTATTAAAAACTGATTTTTTCGCCAGAATGTTATTTTTTTATTGCACCTATAACCTTTATAATATAGTACGTTTCACATTACTTTATATATTAAAAAAAAGTCTCAATCAGAAAAGTTTGGTGACAAGTAGCCAATTAATACTGCCCGGTCCCTGCCTAATAAACTGCGCGGTAAAACCAAATTAATTAAAATTAAAAATACCCCATTGAATCGAAAATTTGGGTTCTGGTACTATTTTAGACGTAGTGTAAAATATGTATTCCTAAGATTTATCTGTTTATTCTGCCTTGTCTGTAATACTGTTTTGCTCCCATTTCACATTTGTATATATTGTTTGTTTCTGGCTAATATTACCAAGAATGGTAAAAGCTTTAATAATTTATTTTTTTAATTGTCTTAAAATTGTGAAATTTACTCTGGTAGACAAGATACAGACTTATAAATAAATAATCTATGCAGAAAAAAATTTAGATAAACATATTAATAAATAATATTGACTAGTTATTGATAAATAATCAACAATCATTAAAAAAAACTGTTTCAATTTATTGCTTTTTAAAAATTACTTTTTGCTTCTGTACGCGTACAAAATGTCTGCCGTAAGTTCATCTTTAGCTTTATTTGTCACAAGCAATCAACATAAAATGTTTCTCAATTCCAAACGCCAAAATTAGTGTTGTCTACGAAATATTATTTTAACTTAAAATTATGACAGTGAAACAGATAAATTTGACGTATTAATGGCTCACGTCAGCGGGATTAAAATAATATTAAACTGGCACAGAATGCCATTAAACTGTGTAGGGAGTTTATCAATCGACCGTTGCCTGTCACAACTTCCACAATTTTCATGAATCGTTGGAGAATACGAAATGCCACCCATTTGTTCGATGGGCGGAGTCCAT